>NW_027312576.1:0-28104 GCF_040954645.1 Diabrotica undecimpunctata | reverse complement strand
ACGCGCTATCTCAGAGTTATTAATATCATCGGCATAGGCGGCCAGTTGAACCGTTCGGTTGGTCAGTAGGTTTTCTCGTCCAGTTTTCATTTGCCTAACCGCATACTCCAGATTAAACAAAGTTGGGGCCAGCCCATCTCCCTGCGAAATTTTGAAAAGTCTGTTCGGTGGTTTTATATTCGTACACATGCCTGAATTTCATCCATGTGGCTTTAATGAGTCTAATTAGCTTGTGTGGTATTACCTATTTAGCCAATATATTGTAGAGTTTTTCTCCTTTTGACTGAGTCGTATGCCCGTTTGAAATCTACTAACACGTTGTGAACATCAATGTCATGTTTCCATGATTACCGTGTTAATATACAATAGTAGCAATTATTTTCATGAAATCGTAGGCTTCCACGGCCAGAGTCAGAATTATAGTTTATTCGTCTTCCGGGTTTGGACCGTGTCATTTGTGAGTGACCCAAAAGTGGGTTCATCTCGACGTTTCGCTACAATTGTATGTAGCTTCTTCAGGAGAACAAAAAAGAAAAAGAAACAAAAGACAAGAAGATGGGTAGTTAGCAACGGTAACTCAGTTACTCAACGCAACCAGAGGCGAATACTAACTACCAAGATGGGCATTTGGTCACAGTAACTCAACTACTCAACGCAGCCAGAGGTGAAAACCAAATGCCAGGACAGGGATTCACGTCCAACAGCTCAGAACACTAACGCGTCGAGAGGCAGGGAGTGAATCCGACGATTACTCCGCTACCGCTCTATTTATAGTCGCGGTGACCTGTCGTGTCGGGACGTATCGGCACACTCCGTGGCGCGAACGTCAAGAAGCGCGCGCTGGCCAATCATGTGGCTGCATCGTGGTAGCGGGACCGGCCGCCGCGGGACCAGAGCCGCCGTCCGGTCCCGCTACCACGATGCAGCCACATGATTGGCCAGCGCGCGCTTCTTGACGTTCGCGCCACGGAGTGTGCCGATACGTCCCGACACGACAGGTCACCGCGACTATAAATAGAGCGGTAGCGGAGTAATCGTCGGATTCACTCCCTGCCTCTCGACGCGTTAGTGTTCTGAGCTGTTGGACGTGAATCCCTGTCCTGGCATTTGGTTTTCACCTCTGGCTGCGTTGAGTAGTTGAGTTACTGTGACCAAATGCCCATCTTGGTAGTTAGTATTCGCCTCTGGTTGCGTTGAGTAACTGAGTTACCGTTGCTAACTACCCATCTTCTTGTCTTTTGTTTCTTTTTCTTTTTTGTTCTCCTGAAGAAGCTACATACAATTGTAGCGAAACGTCGAGATGAACCCACTTTTGGGTCACTCACAAATGACACGGTCCAAACCCGGAAGACGAATAAACTATAATTATTTTCATGATTGTGAGGTTTACTCCAAATCTTTGGCAATGCAAACGGCATAGATTTGTGACTTCAAGCCAACCTCTTAACGTTTTTGAGCAACTGGTACAGCATAATTTTGGCAGCCAATTTTTATCTCGTTCAAAGCCAATGGCTTGTTTGACCAGATTTGTTATTACATTTCGCTGTGTTTTCAGGGCAATTTCGTTACAAATGTAACAAAAACAGTCTGCAAAACTTTTACAAATTTACGGCATTTATAACCTAAAATAAAATAAACCAAACTATTAAAGAATAATTTTAATATTTCTATTATACTTGGCTCAGCTCTTAGGTAAATACATCAATACACATAAAATACTTTAATTACATACAAAAAATATGGAGCTTGTGCAAAACTTACGTTGATGCAAAAAAAATCATAAATTTTAAATTAAAAAAAAAAAATAATAACAGAAAGTCTAGAAGTGATACAAAAAAATCGGTTAATAAAGTTTACAGAAGGTATCAGTGTCATTCTATCATTTAAATAAATATTTGTTTATTTATGTTATAAAGTATTTTTTAATAAATGTATAATTAATTAATAATAAAAGAAGTTATAGTTTCCTATCATTTAGTTTCTGTAAAACTATTGATACGCTACTCGTATACCATGAAGGATACCACTATTTGATTACACTTAATGTCAGGTAAATATCACCTAAAGGTAACATCCGAGCCACAACGTACACTCCGAATAGATATCTGAAATTAAGTTGTGGTACACAAGCATTATAAGCAGTTGACTTGACCGGTCCACCTACTGAAGGAAGAAGAAGAAAGGTGTTTTTGTAATTGAAATATCTGCCTCTAAAGGATGAAATATGCCTCTTTGAAATCTCAGAATTAATTATTTTAATGATACAAAGAGGTGACCGCTTTGGGGCCGTTCTCAGTTATACGTGTTTATGATCAATTATGGGATTTTTACATTCCAGTTTTGTAGGTTGTTAAAAAGCATTAGAAAAAATTATACGCTTAAATAGATTCAAAAAAGGTTAGATTAATATATTAGTTATTAGTAACAATAGAGAAAGTTTGGTCTTATAATTGTCAAATTGAAGGGATTTCAAATATGTATATAGTTTATTTTTATTTATTTAATACACGGGAGAACCCCATGTTCAACAGTTTAAATTACAATATACAATATCACAGTTAGGATTCAAAACTTGAAATTACTTTTAATATAAAATCAATATAAAAAAGTTTAAAAAATGAGACATACTAAAAATATAACACGAACTAAATTCAACAATACAAATACAAATATACATATCACAAATCAAAAAATACGCCCAAAAATTAATCTCATAAAAAATTACACCCAAATCACGAATAGAAGAAACGTAATTCAATGGCTGATAGTATAGCTTGTTTCAATTGAGTTTACAAGAAAAACTTATAAATCAACATTTTACATTTAAGTGGAGTTTGTTCTGATTGCACCAATTTTGTAGTGTGTCAAGTCATCTTGCAACAAGGCTTGATCTTTTAAGCTATCTATAACTTTCCAAAATTTTAAGTCATCTACTGACAGACAGATGATAACCTATCATGACTCTTCGACTTCTACCACATGTAGAGGTTTTAATCCATTCAAAAAACCTGACATGAAAGCCTACATTAATTAATTTGTCCAAAAGTATTTGGTGATCTACACGATCAAATGCTTTGGAAAAATCTGTGTATATTATATCTACCTATTTACGGTCTTTCAATTGAGATATTATATCAGATTGATAGCAAACCAAGTTTGCTGCAATGGATTTTTTGCTATAAAAACCATTTTGTTGTTGAGATATTAAGCCTTTACATAACCAAGAAAGTTGTTTTGCTGTAAGACAGTCAAAGAGCTTAGTGATTGCAGATTGTATACAAATGCTACGATACTTTTTAAATTTGGCTTACTGACTATTTTTAAATATAGGAACAGCATAACTTTCTGTTCTTGAAGAAGGAAGCATAGAGGTTTCCAGAGATCTATTAAACAATATAACAAATGCCTTTACAAGGGTACAGACAAACTTTTTTAGTAAAAAATTGGGCGCTCAATCTGACCCAGCTGTAAGCTTCTTGGGCAGCTTGTTAAACTAATATCACACAGCTCCTTGTCTTTTATTTTTTGTAACACAGCACTAATTGTTACATGTTCTTTGGCTTTATACATATTATATATAATATTTTTAATTGTAAGTTTAATTGACTGGTAAAAATATTAAGTTTTTGAATGTCGACAATTTCTCTTGATTACTTTATTTATTTCATCCTCACTCATGTTATTAATTTTTCGGAATGTCCTCTCTGAGATACCGCAAGCATCGCATGTGCATTTCTGAACTGCCATATCAGATGTCAATGGACCCATATTATTTTTTTCCAAATTGAAATAACTTTCGACTTCAGAACTAAACGCCGTTCTTCTGGAGATAAGACTCTACGTTTCGACTCTATTTTATTTTCTTCCAAATTACTCATTTTACTTTAAATTACCGCTTCACTACACTACTATTAAAAAATAGGTACTTATATACAATTACTAAACCCTAAAAAGGACGAGGCGAGGGTTGTACAACAGACGAAACAATCGAACACAAATTATTTAACAGTCAATGCTAAACAAGCATAAACACCATTTGCATGTTTTAAATAAGATTTTTGCTGATTACGTATTTTGCTAAATTATTAAATAACATCAATACAACCCACGACCATCAATTAATTTTTAACGATAAACAGAAGAATCTACTACGAATTTATTTTTAACAGTGTCGTTAACAAAAAGATATTTTTAAATAGTATAAATCATTTGTCAACGATTGTGTGGATATAAAAAATATATTACTAAACAAATTTTTAAAGTGTGTGTAAAGGAGATTATAATTATTATGACACATGGTACTCCTTATTTTTCAAATAATATGTTCTTGTAAAGGCATAACTTTGATTATTGGGTAAACCTACATTATACGATACGTCAGAAGAAATTAAAAAAAAATTCACATGTAATAACTTCACTGTTTAAATAAATATTCGGTACTCGTACTATTTCAATAAAATATTAAAACCAATAAACGATAACTTGAGCAGTGCTGATTGAAACAACAGAGCAGTAAAATGGTATTCATAAAGGTAGTGTAAAATATATCGCCGCTTATCTGGTCCGCTAGTAATAAAGTTACCAGCATTTAATTGCAAAGCGATCTTCTTAGGTGGATAATACTTTACTGATATTTTCTACTCTGACGTTGAGAACTACAAGAATTTTTATTTTTCGTTTCTCTGTCTCCTGTCTATTGCATCTTGGAGACTAATATACAAATCTTCTGTCCTTTTGTCTAATGTATAATAATTTTAATTTCAAGATATTATACCTTTTAATCTTTTCTATGCATCAAACTCCATTATTAAGCTAATAAATTACAAATTAAGTTATCACAAGTCTATCATTCGCACCTTTTTACCACGCAGTGTGTAGTGGAGCATCCAAATGAAGAAATTGATCATCTGTTGGGTAAGGTATATCGCGCCTGGAACCTATTTTTCAAAATTTGAATCGCCCACTGTTCGTTCAGGTAAAACTGGGTGTGGAGTTTGCAGTTAACGTCCTCAAAATTAATTACTTTTTAATTTATAGCCGTCATTCACCTGCTTCATACGAAAATTATTCATTATTTTTGTTTAACGCACTGTTTATATTCAGTACCGGTCTAAAGAGATAACTCCATACCGTGACCGATGAGGGATTGTAAATATATTGGTTGGAATAAATGTGTAATTGTATTTAAAACAGCGATTACTTGTCTTCTTTTAATTTAATTATATAATAAAAAAATGTTCGAGATTCAGAAAAAGGTGTTATAGTGAAGAGAAAATTTTTTAAAAACTTTATATGGTGCTCAGTGCTCAAATAGTAGGAGAGCTGGTAGATATTTTTGGGTAGGTATTCTGAAAATTTTTCAAATACCTTTTCCATAATATCCTAATACAGAAATGAAGACCCGCCTAGAGGGTAGCGATCATTTAACAACCCCTAAATTAAAAAACGGACGTGTAAGAACTCATCACTTTATAGCCCCCCATAAAATTATTAGACCCTCCGAGATATAGTAAACTGATCACCGGCATCCTTTGAAGATAGGTAAACACATCACTGCAGATTAGTAAACTCATCACTAGCATTTTTGCCCCATTTCGCTGGTTTCTAATGCGGAACATTACACTTCTCGTTTATGTGGTAATTTATTAAATTCAGAAATTATTTTAAGCAAATTGCTTTAAAATAAATATAAATATCGGGTTTTTTATGGTGTGGCCTATTAGATGTATCTGCCAATCTAAACGGTTTAAGATCTGAAAATTCAGTTGCATAGGTTTTCGATAGTGAACTTTTTAATAAAAATATTTATTAAAAACCATTGGGAAAATGGAAATGAAAGGATTCGCATTTATTTGTGGTGAAACATATATGGCTAGACTAGGATGCCCAAAGAATTAGAGTAAAAATAGACTCATTACTTATGTAGTTCTCTACCACATAATCGGCCATTTTCATAAATGAAGGCAGGTTATGGATATCCGCATGAAATCATTGACAAAACAATCGCCTACTCGTCTGGGCCCAAAAAGGGCAAGCCAAATAAGTGGTGCGGCCACTTGCTGTTGGAATCTCCCTTGCCATTAGAAGCCACAGATCTTGATGTACTAAAAAAAGACACCAACTTCTTGCGAGCAACGAATTAATTGAGTAAATACCGTGACGTAGGTTTCTATACGTTTTTCGGGAAGAACACAGAATATAAGAGAAACGTAATGCCTATGTTAATAAGCCATGGATGGTAAATAATTGCAAGAAAAATTTTGGAGCATATTGAAATGTACCATCCATGTAGTATGCCTCTGCTTTCGCCAAGTAACGTAAAATTTTGTTGGCAATCTTTATGCAACACAAAACATTTATAGTGGTTCGTATTTAGATTCATCTGTCGGATTGCTTGATGCGCTTCCCCATTGTCTTCGGTACAGGTGGCATAAAAGGCAAACGATCGTTGCTCATATTTAGACTTCGGCAAATATGCATATTGCATATTTTGCATATTGTGCATATTTTATGCAAATATTTCATATTTTGGCATATTTGTATAAAAGTTTGCATAAAGTGCATAAAAGTTCAGATTTTTATACTGTATTTGAAAATTTTTAAACATACCAATTTATTTCAATTCTTGTATAAAATTTTGTAGTCATTTTAATCAAGAAATTACCTAAGTACGTAATCTCTACAGGTACAAAACATTTACAATTTCAAAGAAGATCAATTTAAGTAGCCCTCAACATTCTTAGAAAGTCTCGGTCACTGAGGATAATCGCTAAGGGTTCGCTCATTTGCATTTTATGATCTAATCCCCAAATCTATCTACAATTTATTCTATCTTAACAGCAGGTAAACGGCTAATAGTTTTGTTCCTAATTTAGGGATTTTCCAAAATCTCCCAGTTTATTGAATTAGGTACCTAAACATTTCTAATTTGATGCTCAGATTTGTAAATCATTTTTGTTTTGATATTCAAAGCGTAAACACTCGTTGTGCGTAACAAAAAGGAAGATTGTGATTTTATAATGCCTAAAACAACCAGTGCTTCAACTTGGATTAAACCTTATAAAGAGCTGTCTATGGATATGGGAAAAATCTACTGTTCAGCTCTGTGGCAAAATTGTAAGTATCTAATATTTTCTATTAAATATCTAATATTTCATACATACAGGGTGTTTCCAAATGACACTTACAACGTTTGACTGTAGATACTTCTCGAAAAATTGAACAAAACGATATAGTTAATGAGGGGTCAAACTTATTTACTTTTCGAGATACAGGGTGTTAAAATTAAAAAAAATTAAATTCTTTTAGTTAATAACAACAATAACTTTAAAACCAATAAACGTATTTACTTGAAATTTAGTACTCGTAGGTTGTTTTTAAATGAAAAATAGCTTCCTTTAGTGAGAAAAAATTGTCCATGGTACAATACAATGGTGTGTATTTAGAAAAATTTTTCACCTTTACTTTTTTTTATGAAGTCAGCTATTCTAAAACACAATTATTTTGATTGTAATTGAATTAACAAAAAAAAAAAACTTTTGTTGAATTTTAAAGTTATATGATGTACTAATGGTTAGTAACAAAAACTAATTTGTGGATTAATACTGCATTTAAAACACTTAGCGAGTGTTTTTTTTTTCCAAACCAGTTATTTGATTAACCAAAAACACCTTGTATATTTTTATATTTTAAAGGTTGGGTTAAAATAAAGGTTTTTATTTTTATTTATAGATACCATGTGAGAAGAAATTTCAGATAGACCAACATGTGAGAACTGCTTCACACATTGCAAAAAAAGGAAAAATAGGAGGAAAACATCAAACTTCAATGGCTAAATGTTTCCAATCTACTTCAAAAAAATTAGATGAGCAAGAAACTTTTAATGAAGACTTGTGTCGCGCATTAGTGTCTGCAAACATACCGCTTTCAAAAGTAGCAAATGTAAATTTTAGTTCGTTTCTAAAAAAATATTGCAAACTTAATGTTCCAAGTGATAGGTCTCTAAGAAGAAATAATGTGAACGGGCTATACTCGTCGGTGTTAATTAATATTAAGGAAGAAATTGCAGATAATTATTTTTACATATCTGTAGACGAAACCACTGATTCCTCAGGAAAGTATATTGCTCATTTATTGATTGGTGTCTTAAAGAAGATACCTTACCAAAATCTCATCTTATTTCTTCTAATAAATTACTGCTTATTTTATCGGATGCTGCTCCTTATATGGTGAAAGCAGGACAAAATTTAAAAATATTTTTCCCAGATTTAATACATGTTACTTGTGTAGCGCATGGATTAAACAGAGTTGCAGAGGAAATACGAAAAAAGTTTCCTCTTGTAAATACCATGATATCCAGTGTCAAAAAAGTATTTCTTAAATCTCCTATAAGAATTCAACTTTATAAAGAAATGCTATTAACATTCCTCTTCCACCACAACCTATTTTAACGCGATGGGGAACATGGTTAGAAGCAGCTAATTTTTATGCAGATCATTTTGTTAAAATAAAGAACATAATTGATACGTTAACAGATGACAGTTCCCAATCTCTTTTGGATTCTAAACAAACTTTTCAGAGTAACTTGCTTCAACAAGAACTTTCATTTATAAAATCAAATTTTAGTTTTGTTCAAAAAACATTTACTCAACAGTTAGAATCACCAAAACTGTCATTGTTCGAAAGTACAGCATTAATAAAAGAATTTGCGTCATGTTGTCGGAACGTTAGAGGTAATATTGGAAAAGATATTTTAAAAAAATTTGAAGCTACTATGGAAAAAAATAAAGGTTACCATATTCTTTCTGAAGTAGTCAGTGTTCTAGCTGGAAATATTTCGGAAACAATTAATTTAGAACCAAATGTTTTGGTTAGTTTGAAAAATGCTCCCGTTACATCAGTTTATGTTGAACGAAGTTTTTCCATATATAAATATATGTACTCAGACAGAAGCCACAAGTTTTTGTTAGAAAATTTTGAACACCGCTTGGTCATTTATTGTTACCATAATTCTAAATAAGTTTATTCATACTTAAAAATGATGTAGTTACTTAAAATAAATGTAAATCTTAATGAATAGTAGGAAATATTTAGTTATGTACACTTTTTTTTTTAAATAAAATTGTTACTATTTTACGATTTTTTTATTTATTTCTATGCATATTTTGTAAAATATTTGCATATTTTCGGGTAAACACGTGCATATTTATGCGCATATTTTCTACATTTTTATTTGCATATTTGCCGAAGTCTACTCATATTCCTCCGATTACAAGAGATGTCCGTTGTTGTCAGATGATGGCCTCTCCAATGATTTTTGATGACCTCTCCGATAAGTCCTCTTGAGCTTTCATTTTGCAGGAGTTGCTGAAGACTTGATGGCTTAGTTTTTGAAGGTTGCTTAAGTGGTTGTGTTCCAGGTCGCAGTTTCTATAAAATAATTATAGAAATAAAAACACATACTGGTCATTTTCTGACAACGGGACTTTATTCCATAAAATAAGTCTTCTTTAGTTTTAAATTTTAATAGGTTCTTTGTATATTTTTACGTTTCATGTGAAAAATTACTTTATTGAATTATAAAAAATGATCCATTTATAGATAAGTCAAAAGGTAGGCCAATGATCAGTTTGCCATTTACTCGGGGTATATTTTAAAATCTCTAGTTTTATGGCGGTGATGAGTTTGTACTATGTACGACGGTATTTATGCTAGTTAATGACGAGTTTACGTGTACCCTAGAAAGCATGCAAAAATTTTTATTACAAAAAATATCTTTGTAAGACAATTTGTAATGTTTTAAAAGTCCATTTAAATATTTAAAAATAAAGAAAATAAACAATCCAGGAGATTTGCTAATGATTTAACTCTTCTTCAAGATGGTTGCAAAACTATTTTCCAAATAAATACAAAAATTGTGAATAAGACAAGTTGCTATTCTGACAGGGTATTTTTTAATATCAAAAATAAATATTCTAAAAAAAAACAGGTTATTTTTCAGAGGTTTTCTGCCTGCCAGATGATCAAAAAAATTATGCCTGCGTGTGAGTGAGAAGCGATATCGGTAAACTGCAGTGTGAGGGAGAACGTATATCGACGGCCATTTGCGTTAGAGGTGGGCTACATATCACTACCCTGTGATTTAACAGCTGTGATTAGAAAATAACAATCACGATCTGCGAATAACAACAAAATAAACATTCTGTGACTATGATGTGATTGTGATTTCGGTCTTATTCTATATCTGTAGTTCTTGATCGCTAAAACGTAATATATCACGTTCTCGTCTCAGTCGCAAAGTTGTGAAATGAGAGACGCGTAACAGGATAACAAGAAACGAGATAGAGGTAGTCGGCGTATCGGCGGTATTGTAAAGTCTCTTTCTAATGAAGAATGGCAAATATAATATTATATTGTCTTTGGAGGATTATGAACACGCTAGTTTAGTATAATATTAGTACGTAAACAAATATTATTTAAAGAAAATGAAAACGGTATTTTGAGTTTTAGTTTATTGAATTTGTGTAACTCGCCGTATTTGTATCGATATTTAATTATTTTTATTCTCATACATTTTAAAAATGACACCAGTGGCAAATAAAAAAGAAAAATTAGTAGTTTATGGAACTTTTTTATGGAAGTGAATGATAATTATGCGTCATGCAATATTTGCAAGGCAAAGTTATCTTATAAAACGAGCACATCTAATTAAAAAAAACACATGCAAGTAAAACATCCGACCATATCAAATATACTATTACTATTTGTCGGTTTATAACGTTCTCCGCCGTTTTCCGATTTCCAATCGCCACTTAGTCCGGTTGTTCCATAGGTCTTCTTCTATGGACCTCTCTCTCAGTTCTTATCGAATTCTATCGAATATTCTATATCGAATATACCGAAATAATAACACGTGTAGAATTTTATGATGGTCCATAATGGCAACACCTTTTGTATTCGGAGTTTAACATACGACTATTTTGTGCTCTGTTAAATCACAATCACAGGTAACAGTCACAATGAATAAAAAATCACGATCAAAGTTATAAATGTGATTGCAGAATCACAGTTTAACCCACCACTAGTTTACTTCCTCGATCGCAGCGATTCCAATTGGCTCGAGCAAAATCACTTGAACTGAAAAATTTAAATTATTGTTATAATACATACAAAAGTGTAAAAATATAAATTAAGTTAGATCTATCTCCGAATTTTGTACTTTTTCTTTAAACTCTTCACCTGAGCTAAAATATTCCTTTTGTTCTTCTTCTTCTTCCTCGGGCTCTCCGCGAGACTCGGATTCCTCTGTATCTTCTTCTTCTTAAAGTGCCTATCCGTTCCGGACGTTGGCGATCATCACGGCTATCTTCACTTTGCTTATTGCAGCGCGGAACAGTTCAGTGGTAGTCGTGTTATACCAATTTCGCAAATTTGAAGCCAGGAAATGCGTCTTCTTCCCGGTCCTCTCTTACCATTTACTTTCCCTTGGAGAATCAGCTGGAGAAGGCCGTAACGTTCTTGATTTCTCATTACATGACCTAGATATTCCAACTTTTAGTTTTGACGGTCATGAGAATTTCACATTCTTTCCCCATTCTACGCAGGACCTCCACATTAGTAACTCTGTCAACCCAGGATATACGTAAGATGCGCCTATAACACCACATTTCGAAAGCTTCGAGCCGATTCATAGATGCAACAGTCAGTGTCCATGCTTCCATTCCGTAGAGCAGAACTGTGAATATGTAGCAGTTCAATAGACGGCATTTTGTTTTTAATGATATGTCTCGACTGTTGAAAATAGTTCTCATTCTAACGAATGCTGCTTTTGCTTTTATTATTCGCTGTTTAATTTCTGTTGAGTGGTCCCATTGGCTATTTAAATTGGTGCCTAGATATGTATATTGCTCGACTCTTTCGATATTCTGTTGGTTGATTGTAAGTTGAGCGTTTAGTATTGGTTTTTTACTAATTGTCATAAATTTGGTTTTCTTTATGTTAAGAGCTAGTCCGTATCTGTTGCTGACTTCTGTTATGCGATTTGTTAATATCTGTAAGTCATTCAGATTATCGGCAAAAACTCTAGTGTCATCTGCATATCTAATGTTATTCAACCATTCACCGTTTATTAGTATTCCTTTCGCACAACCGTCTAAAGCTTCCTTAAATACCCATTCAGAATAAATATTGAACAACAATGGAGACAAAATACAGCCCTGTCGTACTCCACGTTCTATTGCAATTTTATCAGTTAACTGGTCTTCTATTTTGATTTTGGCCGTTTGATTGTAGTAAATGTTTCTGATAATTCTAAGATCTTTGTTGTCAATTCCAATTTCTTGCATTAGAGTCATTAATTTGTCATGTTTTACTCTCTGTCTTGTCCTCTGTATAATCTGTTAATAGTTATATATGTTTATTGAATTAATTAAAAAAAAAATAAAGGACTGCAATTATAAAAAGAACATGTAAGCTTACCTTTAGCAATATTTTCGAAATTCTCTTTGAAATGTAACAAAGCTCCACACGGAATTGGAGCTATCTTTATGTACAAGTTTGCCTGCTTTCCACGCATTAACTGGATACGATTATAATCCGTATGTTTTTTTAAAAAAGACAAGATAGGACCGTTTAAAATATTAATAAAAACAATAATTTATCACAAAGCATTAACGAATCTTGAAATTGCCACGTTACAGATTCGCACGATGATAAATCCATATAGAGAACGATTTCAAATTTGAAAATTTTTCGCAAATTTTAAGGTAAATAAGCAAAAAGGGACTGCTTAAAAAAATATTGAAAGATTGTGATTCATGTAATTTACCTCAGTGCACAGCGGAATTGAGACAACACCTGTTAAGGACACAGTATATTATGAGTATTTGGCGCGTATTTGCTATTCCCGTTCTTTAACACATAACGGAAAAGGATGGATATTAAATATGGACAGATTCAATTTTCATTGGTTTGAGAGAGATTGTTGGCCACAATCAGTGTATGATGCTAGTGTTTTTTTTTATAATTGCAGTCTTCTTTTTTTAATTAATTCAATAAACACATATAACTAACATTCTCATAGAATGTCTTGACCTGAAAATGATATTAACACAGTGAGAAATCTCTATTAGAACCAACAGGCTGTGGTAACATTAGATGGAAATAACACGGATGCGTAACAGATATATAGAGGTGTGAGACAAGGCTGTGTACTTTCACCATTATTATTTAATATATACTCTGAAGAGTTATGTACACAAGCACTTGAAAACTATAGAGAACGGATCAAGATAAATGGTGAAAATATAAGTAACATTCGTTATGCCGACGATACAGTCATTATCGCTGAAAGTGAGAAAGGCCTGCAGACGTTACTTAACACAATTTGTGATACTGGGGAACAGTTAGGTTTAAGAATAAACATGAAGAAAACAAAAAACTTGGTTATCAGTAAAAGGGGTAAAGTCATAACAAGGATTCAGATAAAATATAAAGGTATTAAACAAGGGGGAAAAATAAAAGACTCAGATGTCTGGATTACTAAAGATCTAAATCCGAAAACAGAAATTCGATCAAGAATACAGCAATCAAGAGCAGACCTTTTGAAGGTGAGGAAATTTCTGAGTAACATAAGTCTTAATCTGCAAATCCGGTATCGTATGGTAAAATTTTATATTCACTTTATTTTTCTTTATGGTGCCAAAACTTGGACTGTTAATGTTGACTTGATGAAAAAGCTGGAAACTTTTGAGATGTGGCTGTTTAGAAGAATTATTTAAAAAAAAAACCATGGACCGATCATATTACGAACGAAATGGTATTGCACAGAATGGGTAGAAACAGAGAACTTTTGACCACTACTCAAAGAAGAAAGACAGCATATTTAAGGCACATTCTGAGAAATGAGAAGTACGAGTTATTACAGCTGATTATGAAGGGTAAAATTAAAGGAAAAATGGGTCCCGGTAGACGACAAATATCCTGGCTGAAAAACAATTTGCAATGGTTTTAGCCAACCTTCATTAGTGGAGTCAACACTAGAAGAAGTAGAGTTAATTCTCTTAAGACAGGGTTTTCAGTTCGATCAGTTTTATCCATCAATATTATTTTTTATTACTTGTATTGGAGTTAAAAGATAAAAAATATGCGGACTGCCAAACTGTTTTTTTATTATTTACAGTACATTCATTATATCAAGTTTTTATAGATTTATTATTACTTAAGTACGTTATTTAATTAATATTTTCTTTAACTTTAATTATCATTAAAGATAAATAGAAATAACTAAACATTAATTTTATAACTATTCTCTTTATGTATTTTGCTAAATTGTTTAATTGCATGTTTATTTACTTTGACATACAGTTATTTTATTTGAGAAAGCACTTTGAGTAAGTTAATTTTTACTGCACATACATGAATTTATATACAGTGAGCACGTAAAGGTTGGAATTATTTCTTTAAACGTTTGATTTAGCCATTGAAAATGTGCCCATTTAATAAAGCAGTCTGATGTCCACGCTCACAATACGCGAAACTGCCACTACTTACGAACAAATCGCTTTAGATTAAGTCTTTCTGAAAAAAATTGCCTTAATTATAACTATTACAATATTTTACCAAAAAGTATTAAACAGCTAAGCTGTAATAGTTTTGATAAAGTTATAAAAAAATATCTTCTAAAACATTGTTTTTACTGTTCAGAAGAATATATGACTCATTGCAGAACATCCACTGAACTGCTACCCTAACTTTGTCATAAATCTGTTTCTGTTTAATATGTGTTTATGTCTTGTTTGTATATACACATATGTCCAAAAGTTTTGAATATTGGAATATTTCATCTATTGATTTTTATATATAAACTCTTCTGAATAGTTAAACATCATTTTGTTTCAATTCTCAACAATACTAAATAAATCTCAAAATCAGATAAACGATATGCAAAAAAATTATTTATTCTCTTGGAGTGAAAAACTTACAATGTACAACTTACCTTTAAAAGTAAATTAGTATGGAAAAAAATAATTTTTAATAAAACTTATAATTAGCATATCCTCCATTGGCATGTATGCATGGTACAATGAACACATGCATGTCTGTAGGCGATTTGGCATGCTGCCGATTAACTGGTCGAGCTGGGCTTGCGGAATTCTCTCCCATTCTTCACGAGCAGCATCTTTTAGTTCTCGAAGTGTAATAGTGGGATTGTTTCGCTTCATTATTCGTGTTTTGAGAATGTCCCAAGCATGTTTAATAACGTTCATTTCGGGGGAATTCGAGGGCCACTGTAATGTAGATATTCCTTTTTCTTCCAGAAACTTTTGTACTGCTGCTGTTCGATGAGGAGGTGCGTTGTTATGCATAAACACAAATTCATCACCTACTGCCCCTCGGAATAGACGAACGACAGGATTTAAAACTTTCTCGATGTACACAGCACCAGTGACTCTTCTCTTCAAAACCAGCAGTGGCGTCCGTGTACCATTCATAATACCACTCCAAACCATAATACTGCCACCTTCAAATGGGACACGCGGTTGGGCTGTTTCTAGTCGGGCTTGTCGTCCTACGGCCCTCCAAACCAGTGTTCTTCGCGAATTCAGATACCAAGCCAATTTTTGACTCATCAGAGAACATCACGTTATTCTAGTTAGGAGCATGATGCACCATTTCTCTAGCCCATTGCAACCTTACTATTTTGTGTTGGTAGGTTAGTTTAGGAACACGTAGCGTTCTTCCACGATACAAATTTACCGCATTTAGTCTGCGTGTTATTATTTGCCGTGAACTATTCCGTCCTTGAAGCCTAGAAATTTTTCTAGAAATACCACTTGTAGATTTCAGACGATTTCTACGAGCTATCAATGTTATTTGCCGGTCTTCTGCTGCTATTTCTTCTGGGACGATCCTTGACGTCATTTGTATCTTGAAATTTTGGAATATCCTGTTGTAACAAAGCAATTAATCTAGATCTGTCACAATAAGATATCACGTTCCTAGGCATTTTTAAACGGCTTAATTCAAATTTAAATAAAGACTGAAATAATGTGTTAATACGATAATCAGTTGAATGTGACCAAAATCATACAAAAACAATTCAAATTATTTTCATTTAAAAACGCTCTAGAATGAATATCAACGACAGTTTTAAAACCACCGTAGGCGTAGATATATTATTTGTACGTATACCAAACTTTTGGACATGTGTGTATTTAAATTACGTTTTATATAAACTTTTTATATACTACGTATTTTTTTTGACTTGCTACAAACAATATTTGTATTTGTTATGTAGTTAAATAAATACTCTACTCTACCCAGGCAAAACTCTTTTTGTGCATTAACTTTACAACTATTTGCCAAAATTGTGCGATATTCTAGGTACCTTTCAAGGTTAAGAATCTGCATATATACACATTTTTTATTAAAAAAAAAAAAATATACATTAATTACATAGCAGGCCTTACTCGTCCATTTATATAACTTTTGCTATACACCATGCAGTTCTATTTAGGGCTTAAGTACTGAAATACGATGCGGAGAATTCCACAAGTAACTAAAACTGAATCCTGTGGTTCCCGGTCTTTAAAAATCCATTTATAATGGCAAGAAAAGTTATTACGCTCTTGTTTTCGTAACGGGTGATATAGTGTATATTTTGTTTGATAAAGTGAAATTGTTGTTAATACCCCCCTCCCCTTGAGTGGTAAGTTTACCTTACCTGTGTAGCCACCTGTACCGATACAAATTGAAGGCATAGTTTCTAAAGTTGTTATTACATATTGTAGTATATATTTATATGTGATTCATGCTGGGTCAAATGACCCTTTAAAATGTCTTATGAGCTTCTAGTCTATTTCTTTTTGAAATAATTATCGACCTGTTTTGGCATTTTTACAAAATACAAAATATCAGAGTGGGCTCTTTTGGGTGGCTATAATTAAGATCACAAGTTAAAACAAATATAGTCTTCTTCTTCTTCCTATGCCATCCCCATTAACGGAGGTTGGCGACCATATTTCCAAAAGTTTATCTGTTTTTTGCAACGTGGAATAATTCGTCTACCGTCATGTTTGTCCAGTTTCGAATATTTCGCAGCCATTACTTCCTCTTTCTACCTATTCCCTTTTTGCCATCGACTCTACCCTGCATGATGACCTGCAGAAGACTATATTTATCATTCCTCAGTATGTGTCGAAGGTATGCAGTCTTGCGTACTTTTATTGTTCTCAACAATTTTTTGTCTCGATCCATCATTCTCAGCACTTCCTTATTGGTGACCCTGGCAGTCCATGGAATTCTCAACATTCTCCGGTATATCCAAAGTTCAAAGGCTTCAAGCTTCTTAACTATTTGCGCTTTTAAAATCCATGATTCTACCCCGTACAATAGTTGGGACTAAACGTAACATTCAACAAACCTCAGCGCAGTATTCAAATTTTTGTCACAGAACAATTGCTTGAATTTTAAGAACGCTGCCCTTGCCATTTCTATTCGTACCCTGATCTCTTGGTCTGGATCTAATTCTGTGTTAATGTAAGCTCCCAGATATTTATATTTTGTCACTCTCTCTATTTGCTGTCCACCAAGGGTTAGTTGTTCATTATTTATTGGACTCCTTGATACTATCATAAATTTGGTCTTATCTGTGTTGATGTCGAGTCCCATTTGAATGCATTCACTATTTATTGCATCTAGTAAAGTTGTAGTTCTTCTATACTCTCAGCCATAATTACCGTGTCATCTTTAAATCTCATCGTGTTTACGATTTCTCCACCAATTCTTATTCCCTCTTTTCTTTCACATAAGGCTTTTCTGAATATGACCTGTGAGTACACGTTGAAAAGCGTCGGAGACAAGATGCATCCTTGCCTGACCCCTCTTGCAATCGGTATATTATTTGTTTCTACATCATTCACCTTTACTACTGCTTTCTGGTTCCAGTATATAGCCTTAATAAACTCAATGTCTTTTTTGTCTAAATTGATGTTTTTTAATTCATCTATTAACTCGTATGCTGCACTCGGTCAAAGGTCTCCCTAAAGTCTATGAAGCATACATATGCACTCTTGTTACATTTTCGACATTTCTGCAAGAGTACCGTCAACGCAAATAATGCCTCTCTTGTATCCATGCCTCCTCTGAAGCCAAACTGCTTTTGATCTATCGGCTCCTCACATTTCTTATAAATTCGGTTTTGAACAATGTTCAAGAGAATCTTTAAAGGGTGGCACATTAGGCTTATCAATCTATAGTCATTACATGATTTGAGATTGTTGTTTTTTGGTAGAGGTAAAAATATCGATTTAAGCCATTCCTGCGGGATGTTGCCCTCTACATATATGTGGTTGAGAATTCGGGTGTCTCTTTATATTACCGCCATCTAAGGCTTTTAACAGTTCAACTGTAATTTGATTAGGACCCGGTGCTTTTCCTTGTTTTGCATTTTGTAGGGCATTCTTTACTTCTGACGGTAAAATTTGTAGGTATTATTCTTCTTCACCTATATCTTGTTCATTTTCCCTCTCGTCATGGAACAGATGTATTATATATTGTTCCCATACTTCCTTTATTCTGCTTTCTTCAGTAAGTATTCCTCCATTATTATCTCTTGTTATGAGCGTTCCTCTTTGTCTGGTGTTGTCTGTAAGTTCTTTACTCTGAGATAGCGCGTAGTTTGAGGTGTCATGTTTGTTGCTGATTTCTTTCATTTTCTGGAATTCCTTGTTCATCTATTTCTCCTTAGCCTTTCTGATTTCATATTTGATTTTATTCTTGATGATTTTATATTTATTTTCATCTTTATTTTTGGTATATTCTTTTTTCAGTTAGTAGCTCAACTATTTCCGGTGTCATCCAGTCTTTTTTAGTGGTTCTCTGTTCTTTGCCTAGGACCTCTTTTCCCGATTTTATTATGGCTTTTTTCATATCTGCCCATTCCACGCTTCCTTCAGTTAATTTATTTATCTCTGCGTTTAGTTGCTGTTTGCAGTTGTCGTCTTTTAGGTTTTTGATGTTTATTTTGGTGGTTTTAACTTTTTTGTCCGGTTTTCTCAGTTTAATGTTGACGTTTGCTAGTAATAGATTATGGTCCGTATCTGCATCTGCGCTTGGATAGATTTTTGCACTTTGTAATCCATTACGAAACCTTTTGTATAATCGTTATAAAATCTATTTGGTTTTTGATTATATTGTTGGTGTTATCTTTTGGAGAAGTCCACGTGTATAATTTTCGTGAGGGTAGGTCGTAGTATGTATTTGTTATGACTAATTCTTTCTCATGGCAGTACTGTATTAGTCTATCATCTCTTTCGTTTCTTTTACCTAACCAAAAATTTTCTACTATATTTCCAGTTTTTCCTCGACCGAATTTAGCATTAAAGTCGCCCATAATTATTTTTACCTCCTGCTTCTTTATGTTTTTTGTTAACAGCTTAAGTCCGCGTAGAATTTTTCGACTTCAGCATCATTGCTATCAGATGTTGGAGCATACACTTGGATTAGATTTATGCTTAGAGGTTTGGCTTTCAGCTGAAGTAGCGTCATACGTTCGTTAAAAGGAATGAAATTTGTTACAAACTCTTTTAAATTATTGTTGATAATAATACCCAGAGAACACCATGGCTGTGTTCTCCAGTGCTTTTGCCTGAGTAGAAAATAGTATTATTATGCTTGGTGTCGTTTCCAGAATTTGGCCATCGAACTTCTGAAAGGCCCAATACTTGTATGTCTAATCTCTCCATTTCTAGCATGACTGTTGTTAATTTTCCTGCTTCATAAAATGTTCTTATATTCCACGTTGCTATGCGTTTTAAATGGCTTACATTAAAATTTTTTTTCAACCCGAGATTCTTCGCACCTCTGTCCCATTAAAGGGACGCCGGGCACTCAAGGCCACTGTTTGATTTACGTCCATTTGTGGTTGTTCTTGAGAATCCTTAGGGATCTTTAATGCAGTGGTCTCCTTGTCTTCTGCATCCTTATGCCGTTGATCTTGGTTTATCCGACTTTGAGATCAATTTCTCAATTTTAGGACAAAAGAGTGCCCTCCCACTTACCAACTCATCCTCACGAAGCCGTTGGTCAGTAAGTGGGGGTTTGCTTATACCAGCAAACATTCGGTGATGCCGCAGTGTCACAACCGGTTAAATCAGGAATTATCGCCTGTGATTATTCAGTATCAGACCGGCAAAGAGATTTTCTCTACCGCTCCGATCCTGTAATGACATAGCTGCTACCCTATGCCATGCTCTCAGTTGATCCGCGGGTGTTTATTTGGCAAAGCCTTATTCACACCTGCCTCACATATCTGTAGGACTTTTCCTATTAGCCATTGGGACGCGCCGTGTTGAGGTTGAGAACTACCCTCCTCCGAATGTGTTTTCCAAGAAGTACTGAAGAGCCCCTACTCAATTCAGAACCCCTCCTTCTTGGAAACTACACCGGCATGGACAAATATAGTAAGTCATAGTAATAGAACATATCTAGATAAATTATTATTATCGTATTCAAAAATTTAAGGTATGGTATCTAGTCATGTACTGAAAATTTTCCTAAGAATACTGCACTCGAGAATTTACAACAAAATAGAAGTACAGCTAACTGAAACACAATTTGGTTTCAGAAACAACCTCGGACGCATTCTTCAGTTTGCAGGTCATGGTTTAAAGATTTTTAAAGAGTTTTTTTAAAGAGTTTCCAGGGAAAAATAGACAATAGACAGTAAGCGAGGGCCAGGCAGGAGAAGACACTCGTGGCTCCAAAATCTGAGGAAGTGGTTCGGGCTCACATCGGTCGAACTATTCAGAAGCGCCGCAAATAAGATCAAAATTGCCATGTTAATAGCCAACGTTCGCAACGGACAGGGCACTTGAAGAAGAAGAAGAAGAAGGTTTAAAGATGTAGGGATATAGAACAAATAGTATATATGTGTTTTATCGACTTCGAAAAGGCCTCTGACTAAGTAAACCATGACAAACCTATAGGTGTCTTGCAACAGATGGGAATTGATGACCGAGACCTCCGTATTATTAACAATTTGTACTGGCATCAATGTGCAAACATACGAGCTATACACAACACGACATAAGCAGCGGAAATACGACGTGGAGTGAGGCAAGGATGTATTCTATCGTCTCTACTTTTTAATATCTACTCTGAACTTATTTTCAAAGAAGCCTTAGTTGAAGATAGAGGCATTAAAATCAACGGAATTAATGTCAACAATCTCAGATATGCAGACGACACGGTACTTATTGCCTCCAATGAAGAAGGCCTGCAACGACTTATAAACAGGGTAACCGAAGCATGTAATAAATATGGGCTAAAACTTAATACTTCTAAGACAAAACTTATGGTTGTCAGCAAACGGAGTTACAACCAACGAACATCAGAGCGTATGGAATAGAGTTAGAAAGAGTCCACAATATTACCTACTTGGGTGCAAACGTTAACGATAAACTGGGATATAAATAAAGAAATAAGAATAGGCATTGAAAAAGTCAGAGCCGCCTTCTATAAGTTAAAGACAATTCTAATTAATAGAGATATTACGTAAACCTTAAAGTCAGATTAATACGCTGCTACATATTCTCCACATCGCTGTATCGTATGGAGAGCTGGACCCTTACAGAGATATTAATGAACAAATTAGAGGCCTTTGAGATGTGGATTTGTCGATGAGTATTGGCGATAAGTTGGGTTGATCGAATAAGAAATCAAATAGTTTTACATCGAATGAAAAAGAGCACAGAAATAACAAAAACGATAAAAATTCGAAAGTTACAATATTTTGGTCATGTAATGAGACATCCAGAGAGGTATAACCTTCTACACCTCATAATACAGGGTAAGATCGCCGGAAGGAGAGGCCCAGGCCGACATAGAACATCCTGGCTTCGAAATCTCAGAGAATGGTATCAAGAGACCACCGCTAATTTATTTAGAGCCGCTGTAAACAAAGTTATTATTGGCAATATGATCGCCAACGTTCGATAATCGAACAGGGGTACTGAAAGAAGAAGAATGGTATCTAGTACAACAAAAACATTTACGACTCAGAACTGGAAAATGTGAGATGGCGTAATCTGATCTAGGCATTGCAATAGTAATTGTAAATATGTTATTTGCAAAAAATAATAAATAATGTTCATTAGGATAATATGCGTTATTGTATATTATAATTTGTGCGCATGTCTAAATTATTTCATTCGTTACAGTACATAAAATATGCTTTCTTCTAACTATTTCCACTAATTATATTGAAATAGTGTTGTAATTAGTATTATTCTTTAATAATTTAGTATTTACCATGTCGTTAGAGTCAATTAACTTACAATTTTTCCTTTTAAATAAATTGCCTTTTCAACGTAGCACTATAACATTTCTATCATGTTCCACGTCAAATATAATGAACCAAATTCTGTATATTTCCTGATTAACATATTCCGCTCCTTTCAAAATGATAAACCTCTTTTTATGATGTATTTTAAATTTCCTATGATTATGAGCGTATATATCACCTGGTCCGTTTTTATTAATATGCGGTGTCATTATAGGAGGCAGTCTTCGTTGGTTGCCATCATTATAATTAAATTTTGGCTGCGCTCAATAAAATTATTCAGGTAAATACAATATAAACTCTGCATATTACAAAATGAACAGGTGCGGACTCTATGTAGTAATTTTTTTTATGATATCTCTCTACTCTGCCAAGGCTATAGTTCCCCACAGTTTGTCAGCGCTCTGGGGTATGGTTAGGCAATATTTCGTAAACTCAGAAATCTCACAGTATAATCAGTCAACGGCTTGTGGGTGCGGTTGGTTGTTTGGGCATTTGCCGATTAATGTAGGTCTGCATTTGTAAACGTGTGTTTGTCTTTGGGATGAACGTATGCCATATTCAATCAATACATCTGTACTTACTGACATATCCTTAGCCCCTATGTCATGTTTTGAGTTGATTCACAGGTATTTATTTGGTCATCTCTAACTCACATCTGTACTGTGGTGTAATATACCTATGGGATGTTCCTTATTAGTTCTTGTACCATACAAAGTGTATTACGTTTATATTTTGTGAACAACAAATTTGTCATAATGTTAAACATATATACAAAATGAACTTTGATAAAATGAAAGGCAGATATCGAGCACACTTTTCTTAATTTAATCTTGCCCAAATACTTTCGCTATCTAAAGCATCATCAGGGGCATTTCGTCAATTTTGAGCTATCCAACAAGTGCAGAATGTAATAAACATAGGATTAAACATAAAACACTACACTAACTCTGAGATAGCGCGTTTAAAAATTGGTCGAAGCTACATTCTTGTCGGCAACAGGAGTGAGAATGGAGAGATAATTTAAACTGTTTGTCCTTGTTTAGTGTAGTGTTTGTACAGTTTTATGTTTAATGTTATGTTTATTACATTCTGCACTTGTTGGATAGCTCAAAATTGATGAAATGCCCCTGGTGATGCTTTAGATAGCGAAAGTACTTGGGCAAGATTAAATTAAGAAAAGTGTGCTCGATATCTGCCTTTCATTTTATCAAAGTTCATTTATTCGAGCATTCAACCTTATATAAATTTATATACAGTGTGGATATTAAGTCTTACCCCCCTAGTGAACTTCGTTAATTAAGAAAAAGATGAAAAAACGCTCGGACCCGTCAATTTTATTTTAATAGAGGTATTTTACTAGACTTGACAACTACCCCCTCAGATTTTTTAAATGGCAATGGGGGTCGTGCGATAGTTCGTTGGAAAGGGTTTGAAAAGAAGAATTCTAAAATTTATCACACTTTACTTTAACTTTAAGGATCTGTTTGTTAATAACGATTTATTGTTTGGAGATACACTTTGCGATACAACAATACAACAGTAGGTACACTGGTTTTGCTTTAATATGGGACATTCGGTATAACAAAATTTATTTAATTTTTATTCTTGAACGTTTATACCGAATTATTTTTTTGCAGAATAAATACTTTTGTGTTGGTAAAACATATCATGGTTAGAACAATTTTTTAAACAATCTAGTTGGCGTGTATAGTTTTTGACGACTGTCATAAAAACCAAGCAATTAGCACTGTTGATTGTAAAGAATATTGACAAGAACTTGAGATTTGGTGAGCTTTAGTGGTAAACTGTAAATTTTTAGTATTAAAAATTCAAAACAATCAAAATGGCACCACCTCGTAGATTAGTAGACAAATGTGAAACAATTTTAATATTTGGCGAAGCAGGCCGTAACTACCATGAAGCTGTGAGAATATTTAATGAACGTTTTCCGAATCGTTCAATTGATCGACATTACTATAGACTACTTGTGAAACTGGTTCTGTCGAAAATAAGAAACGGGATGGTAGAAAAAAGACTTCTGAGGAAAAGCAAGTAGATATTTGTCTCAATTTGTAGTAAATCCATCCAGTTCAACTAGAAATGTTGTAAAGTAAGTCACAGGACTGTCTTAAACATTTAAAAAAAACAAAAATTTCATCCCTATAAGATAAAAATGGTGCACCAATTGACAGAGGATGATCCAGATCGAGGACTGCAATATTGTGAAACTATGGATAATAATATTTCACAAGATCCAAGTTATTTAAGACATATTTGTTTTTCCGATGAAGCTACATTCTATTTAAATGGTCATGTACATCGACAAAATGTAAGATATTGGTCTGATGAAAACCCTCGATTGTTTCGAGAGTGTCATACTCAATTTCCCACTAAATTAAATGTTTGGGCAGGTATACTAGGGGATCACATTATAGGCCCTTTTTTTTATCGAAGGCAATTTAACGGGGGAAAGCTATCTTAATATATTGGAAACACAAATAATTCCTGCAATTCATGATGTGCTTGGAAACAATCCAGGCGAATTCACCCAAGATATTATTTTCCAGCAATATGGAGCTCCAATTTTTTAAATAATTTGTATCCGAAAAGATGGATTGGACGTCGTGGATTCATTGAATGGCCACCAAGATCACCAGATCTTACTCCCCTAGATTTTTACCAATTGGGTTACCTTAAATCCAAACTGTATGGGAGTCAGTTGACTCCGTCAAAGAATAATCGAAGAAAGTGATAGGATTGATATGCAGACCCTACAAAGGATTAGGGAGGCAACAAACCAAAGAATCTACTTCTGCCAGAAAGTACATGGAGAACATTTCGAGCATCTCCTGCAGTAATTTAAGTTTTCTTTAGGGTAATTTGTCAGTTCCTTTAATTTTAAAGATGTAATTTAATACATTATTTTTTGTATATTTTATTTTAAATAAAACCATTATGCCATACAAAATTTCAAACTTATACATTTTTGAATTCTTCTTTTCAAACCCTTTCCAACAAACTATCGCATGACCCTCATTGCTATTTAAAAAATCTGAGGGGGTAGCTATCAAGTGAAGGGGATGAAAGGGGTGACAATTTTTTTATGTTTTAAATACCTCTATTACAATAAAAATTGACGCGTCCAAGCGTTTTTCATCTTTGTCTTAAATAACGGAGTTCACTAAGGGGGGTAAGACTTAATATCCACACTGTATACAAAATGTTTGCTGGACTGGCCTAGCATTTTTTGTGCTATATTCATAATCTGTACTCTAATCTAGCCAAATCCATATCTTAGTGATATTAAATGTTAATTCAAAAATTATGTGTAATATGGGTACTAGGTCACCACATATTGATTTAGTTGTTTAAATCATGGTTTATTAAATGAGTTGTTGTTAAATTAGGCTAAAGTAGGTTTAAATATTGGCCCCACTGTTTTGGAAGTCGAACAGTTTTCTTCCGCGAGGAAGAAGGGAAATTTTTAATGTGTTCATAAGATAGTGCTAAGCGAGAATTTTTGAAAAGGGCGTGTTAACAAAAATCCTGGTTTAATCCAACCTCGTACTGAGGAATTTATTGCGCACCCCTCTAAAGGGGTAGTGTTCCTAGTTCAGCTTATCTTAAAGGGATAAATGTATTTGTCGTCTCATGCCGGTCTTGGGACAAGAGTATATGAGATGTAGGGAGCTTATAAGATATAAATTATTTAGAAACCCTAGTCCAGTTATTGCTGAAATTTACTAGGTAAGTTATCTATATTTTTTCCTATATTTTTTAAGTTGTTTTTATTTTTCTTTTGTAGCATTTTTTGTAAGTTAGCAATAGATAACTAAAGAATTGTTTTTTCGGAATAAACTTTTTATTTCAAATGAATGCTTGTTTATTACAATTAAGATATCATCTTCTTCTTACTCTTTATAAGCAATTATGCTTGTTCATTGGCGAATTAATACCTCTATGGAAGGTTGTCACTCCATCTTTTGCACGGCCGTCCTATACTTCTGCCGATTGGTGACTTATCTCTTGCTATTTTGACGACACGGGTCTCCTCCATTCTGCTTATATGGTTATTCATTCTTTTTTTTTTGTTTTGTGTTCATTCATTTATACACTGTACGTTACATTTTCTTCTAATGTCTTTACTTCTCTTTCGATCTCTCAGCGTATTCCTGTAATTCTTCTCAGTACTCTCATCTCTGCCGTTTCTAGTAGCCTTTGCGTTATGGCTGTGTCGGGTCTTGTTTCTGAGGCGTATGTCATTATTGGTCTTACACTGGCTTTATATAAATTTTGGACTTCATCTCAGTGTTAATGTGTCTGTTTCGCCATATAGTATTATTAAGCCATCCTGCCAGTTTATTTGCTTTTTATACTTGATCTCTCACTTCCTTGTCCAGATCTCCATAGCTAGACAGTGTAATTTCCAGGTATTTTATTTACATTACTTGTTCAATATTGATGCCATTAATTTCTATTTTACATCTAGTTGGTTCTTTGCTGACTACTATTGTTTTAGTTTTCTGAGATGAAATTGTCATATTAAATTCTTTTGCTCTTATGTTAAATCTATGGACCAGTCTTTGTATACTATCTTCATATTGGGCTATCAATACTGCGTCGCCTGCGTAACAGAGTATTTTGATTTCTTTGTTTCTTATTCTGTATCCTCTTCCTTTTTTAACGGTTTTAATGATTTCATCCATGATCAAATTTTAGAGCATGGGGCTCAATAAATCCCCTTGTCTTATTCCGCTGCCCATTCTGTAGATGTTTTCGATAGTTTTTATAATATTTAGGGGAACTTTTCTATTATACAGAAGATGGATTACATCTTTAAGTCTTACTCTGTCAAACGCTTTCTTTAGGTCAATCACTCTGAGATAGCGCGCTGGTCTATTGTACTCTAGTAATTTTTCAGTAATTTGCTTTATAACGAATATTGCACCTGTACACGATTTTCTACTACGAAAACCCTGTTGTTCATCTGCTAAACTTATAATTTAGATAAAAGTTATAATTGGGGAATAATATTATATTTTATTAAATAAATAATAATCCTGATTTATCTCCATTGTTTTAGGGATTTTCCTGGTTCAATGACTTTTTCTTCCTATATGCTGACTGGTTTCTCTCGGTAAAGGGACTTCTTCTCCCTGTATCCTGACTTGTTTCATTTGGTAGAGGGACTTTTTCTTCCTGCATGGTGAGTTGTTTCTCCTGGTAGAGGAACGTTTGCTCCCTGTGTGCAGACCTGATTCTCCTGGTAAATAAACTTTTGTATCCTTATACGTAAAAATATTTCTACTTAACGTATTTTCTATGTTTCGAACGTTTCGAAATCCATACCGGCTTTCCTAGTGGCTTTCTGAGAAGGAACAGGAGAAAACTATATCGACAGCGAAGGAAAGATTGCTTCTATTATATAGTTAACTCTAAGATACATATAAGATATGTTGAGGTCCCATACCTAATCAGGCACGCAGGAACGTTTCCTTTGCGTACATCTACACTTCTTCCTTAATTTTATTGATGATTCTGAGAACAATATGATGTAAGCAATATCTTTATATCGCAATATTAACTTATACAGGTTGTTTAACTTATACTTTAACTTATATTTTTTTATTAAACTTTATTATTTATGTCTATTAGTCAACAACTTACTTTATTGAGAAAATTTTAATACAGTTTTTAAAAAGGGGTTTTTTTGTTAATTCGGGATTGATTTATTTTTTTTTTGTTTCGTCAACACTTAC
>NW_027312575.1:0-28114 GCF_040954645.1 Diabrotica undecimpunctata | reverse complement strand
CGCGCTATCTCAGAGTTTTAGAGAGACAGAAGATCACGATAGATGAAATCAAATATGCTATCAAAAACTCTAAAGACAATAAGGCACTGGATTAGATGAAATACCAGTAGAACTGTTAAAACTAGTGGAAGAGGATAACTTGGAAGTATTGGCAGATTTATTAAACACGGTGTACGATACGGGAATAATACCACAAGAGTGGCTAAAGTCAGCATTTATAACCATCCCTAAAAAACAAGCAGCAAAAGAGTGCTCTGATTATCGAACACTGAGCCTCATGAGTCATACTTTAAAAGTAATGCTGAAAGTAATACATAAGAAAATATAGGAAAGGCTAGAGGAGGATACTAACGAGACGCAGTTCGGGTTCCGAAATGGAATGGGTACTCGAGAAGGACTATTTGCCATCAATATATTGATTCAGCAATGTCACGGCAAAATTCGATGTCAAATTTTGCTTTACACACGTCAAATTTGACCTTGAAGCGACTTCCTGAATTTCTTCGTGAATTTATTGTTGATGTAAAGCCCGCATTAGAGAGAGTGTGTGCCATAATGGATTAAATCTGCTAAAAAGCTGAAAAACTAACTAAAGGTTACATTGTCTACCACCATTTTTGAAATTTCAAAAGCGTCTGTCAATAAATAGCGTTATTTACACTCTTATTTTCGCCACTTTTAAACAGTTTTTAAACTTTATTATGAGAAAATGCAGATACATATTGTAACGAGTCCGTTACTTAAATAATCGTTTACCTTTTTTTGTGACTGGAATCTTTTAATTTAATTCTAAATTAAATTCATATTGAAATATTCTTAAACTATATATTTAAATAACTCCCAGTAAATCTTATTTTCTAAGGTTGGAATTAAACCGCGCCACCAGTGGTAAGATTCTGAAAGTACATCCACTCGACGACGTGTAGAACCTTAACAGGGCACTTGTCAACTGGATGTGATCGAAGAAAGATCGTTTCGATCAGAATAGTAGCGGCTGGGAAGTGCCATTTTTTCCCGAATTGAGTTTAAGTTTATTTTATTGTCAAGAGCTGTTTGTTTTAGAAGAAATCATTTGAGTTATTTTGTTGTTTGTACGGAGATACTTTCAGTTGGGTCACCCTAGCCGGTAAGATGAAATTACAAATAAATTATAAGGAAAAATCCTTCATATCGTCCGCCATTGTTAGTAAAATTCAGATCTATTTTTAATTTCTTCTTTGATAGGTGTTTCATATATTTTAAATATGTCATATTTCACCTTATTCCATTAAGGAAAATGTTTTATACCTAAATAAATTATAAGTATTAGATTCTATTTCTATCTCAAATTTTATTTCCTTTCAAGAGTGAAAGCAAACAATTATTTATTTCAATTTCATACCGTTTAAACCGGCTAATATTTCTTTTTTTGTTCCTATTCTATAATATATAAAGATCATGCTTTCCGTTAAAACTATCTATTTAATATATCCATACATTATAAAAACATTGTCACACCATTCGAAGGTCACTATTTACCGAAAACCATTAAGGTTTTTATTTCAATTTAAGGTCACTTGTTGACATTTCTTGTATCGCCTTTCAAGGTTGATAAACCTTGTGTTTTTCCTTACTTTTTGTACGTACAAAGAACATGAAGTAACACAATTGTTCCTTTTTTAGCCTACTCCCAGAATCCAGTTGCAAGTCAGGGGAAGAAATCCTTTTAGTTTTTTTTTGGGTTGTACTTACTAAGGACAAGGGGAAGAAGTTTCAAGTTCATTGGTTTTTATTGGAAATTTAAGAAAAATTTTAAGTTGACTTATTTGTCTAAGAGTACCTGATACAGGGAATCCAGGTTTGGTGTACCTTTTACCACCTGAGTCTAGTTCTCCACCGGATCATCTTCAAGGGCAACCTACGGAAACCGGCAGGAAGAACTTACTTTTATTTTTGTTTCTCATTCAATTATTTTAAATAACTTTTGCTACGTCCTCTTCAAGGTTTTAACTTTTGGTTCCACTTTTAATTTAAAAATATATCATTAATAATAAATACCTTCAATTTTCTTAAAACATTAATCATTGTAACTTAATTTAATTATTTATTGTCTACCAAGGGATGAGGTTATAACTCTCCCTTGAATTTCTCTTTGTTAGGTTATCGTGTGCACACATATCCAGAGAATTTTCACTTGAAAATCTAAACAATTCTTGAACGAAAACTAAACTATTAGTGAGTAGTATATAATTATATTTATTATTTATACATTATTATTGGGTACAACTTTTGTCACGATTTGAAATTAAGGGGTATATCAGGGGTAAATTGTTTTATAATTATATTCAGGGATTTTACTGTAAATATAGCTAAGTTAATTGTACATAAGAGGTGGTGGTTTAGTATATAAGCATTTAAAATAGTCTGTACCTAAGTTTGGTAATTATTAAAGTTGTGGTTAAAAATTTAATATTTCAATTAGTACCTATCTTTCATATTTCAGCAATACAAGATATCTCGGAAGAAAACATTTAACTTCCTGGCGCCCAAGCATTCATTAGAGCAACTTTTATCTTTCATCTGTTTATTTCTTGGTGGTTTTCTTAACATTAGTTCTTATATCTTACGGTCTCTGTAGGGTATGTAAATTGGCCGAATCCTTCTTTGAGTGTCAAGTGGTCATTCTCCTGCATAGTCGCTAACCAACACTTAATTCTGCCATATTTTAAAATTCATATTTACCCTTTATTTATTTCTTTTACATAATTTATTTCTATCTAATCCCTTCCATCTTCCGTTATTCCACATATTAGTTCGCTGGTGTATCAAGGTACATTTTAGAGTTCACCCTTTTGCTACACTGGATAGAGTCACCCAGACTCCTTAGCACATTTTTGTTACAATATTTCAGAAAATGCAGTCATCTATTTACTTTGGAATTAGAATTTTAGTACCTAATCATTTTTAAAATTATGAAGATCACTCTATATGTTGTTGGCAAACATTAAAAACTACCGCTATTTTAAATTGCGTTAGGCTTTCACGGCCATCGTCTAACTTATTAAACTGTTTATTCGGGCTGTTGGGCCGTTGTCTTCTGTTGAGATTTGTTCTCGACGTTTCGCCAACACTAGGGGTTGGCATCTTCTGGAGATGTTGATGCTTCGCTTGTAAGCAGAAACTGACGACGCGTTGTACTACGGAGGCAATATTTATAATTCCCACTCGCCTCCCCTCCACTGGTTTCGGCTTGAGGGGGCGTGTCGTTGTTTATAGTAGCTTTTCTATCTCCGTGTTTGGCGGGAAGGGCGTTTGTGGATTTTAATACTGGTATCCATGTTTTGTTGATTTTTAGTCCTTCTTCTATCCTATTGAAATTGTTTGGGTGCTTGTATATTTCCACCGCTTCCCGCTATAACCGTGGGTAGTACTGTGAAGTTTTGTCCAGCATCTGTGTTTCTTCAAATAGTATTCGATGTTCTCCGCTTCCCAAAGCGTGTTCGGCAACGGCAGATTTGTCGATATGTCCTAAACGACAATGGCTTTTATGTTCATTTATCCTGGTGTTGGTGTGTCTTTTTGTGGTTCCCACATATACCATTCCACATGTGCATGGTATTCGGTATACTCCGGCCGTTGCTAATGGGTCGCGTTTGTCTTTTACCGATCTTAAACAATCCTTGATCTTCTTTGTAGGTCTGAAGATGGTCTTTTATGTTGGCTTTCTTGAGTATTCGCCCAATTCTGTCCGTTACCCCCGATATATAGGGCAAGAACGCTTTCCCTTTACATTCTGTTTCTTCGTCCCTTCTTCTAGATACGTTGTTCATCGCCTTGTGTATTTCTCTTCTGGTGTACCCATTAGAGGTGAGCGCTTTTTCAATATAAAGAAGTTCACTTTGGAGATGTTGTGGTTCACAAATTCTCTTCGCCCTCTCTGCCAAAGTTTTGATGATACCTTGTTTTTGGCTAGGATGATGATTTGAGTTCCTGTTTAGGTATCTGTCTGTGTGTGTAGGTTTTCGATACACTTTATGTCCTAAGTGACCTTCCTTTCGATTTACTAATACATCCAGGAACGCTAGTTGTTGAGCTTTTTCTGTTTCCATCGTAAATTGAATATTTGGATGTAGTGTATTTATATAAGCCAGGAAATCGTTTAGTTTTTCTGCTCCGTGACCCCAAATCACAAAGGTGTCATCAACGTATCTGAACCATACCCTAGGCTTGTATGCTGAGTCCATTATCTTCTTCTCTAAATGCTCCATGAAAAGGTTGGCTACGACCGGGCTTAGTGGGCTTCCCATTGCTACTCCATCCATCTGTTCATAAATTTGGTCTTCCCATGAAAAGTATGTGGTAGTTAGGCAAATACGGTATAATTCCACCATATCCTTGGAAACTAGTCCCTCAATTAAATTCAGAACGTCTTCTAGGGGGACTCTTGTAAATAGGGAAACCACATCAAAACTAACAAGAATGTCAGATTCCTGCAAAGTTATTCCTTTGATCTTCTCAATAAAATGGGCGGAGTCTTTTACAAAGGCGTCGTTTTTTCCTATATGTGGTTGTAAAATATCGGCCAGATGTTTTGCAAGGCTGTAAGACGGAGATCCTATGGAGCTCACAATAGGGCGGAGAGGTACATCGTCTTTGTGTATTTTCGGCAAGCCATACAAGCGTGGTGGGACTGCTTCGCTGTTGCATATTCTTGGCTTTATCTCCTCTGGTATGGACGAAGATTTAATAAGTCTGTTGATTTTCCGTAGGGTGACTGCTGTGGGATCTTTTTTAAGTTTCTTATAAACCGCAGGATCTAGAAGATTTTGTATTTTCGTTTTGTAGTCGGCTGTCTTCATTACGATCGTGGCGTTTCCCTTGTCTGCTGGTAAAATTACAACATCTTTGTCTGCGTTTAACGATTTTATGGCACGTATTTCTTGGTGGCTCAAATTATTTTTCGGTGTCTTAGCTTTATGCAAAATTCTTGCTGATTCTGTCCTTATTTCTTCAGCTGCTTCGATTGGTAAGTTGCGGATCGCAGACTCTATATTAGCGATGATGTCTTCTTTGGGTATAACTTTAGGCACAATCGCAAAATTTCCCCCTTTGGCTAACAATGATGTTTCAGCTGAAGTTAAAACTTTATCTGAAAGATTGACCACTGTTCTTTCTGTGTTTTGTTTTGATTCTACCTCCTTATGTTTGGTTAAGCGTTCGTATTTGTTTTTCTGGCGTTCAGTGTTCCTTTCTAGTTCATTTTCCATTTTTCTGTAACAAATGGATTCAATTTTATTCCAATCTTCATATTTCAACCTGCTGCTCAAAACGTAAAACAAATCTAGAAGCTCCTTGTCAACCTTCACCAAATTTCGTCTGGTGTCATGTATTACGAGAACGAATACATGACACCAGACGAAATTTGGTGAAGGTTGACAAGGAGCTTCTAGATTTGTTTTACGTTTTGAGCAGCAGGTTGAAATATGAAGATTGGAATAAAATTGAATCCATTTGTTACAGAAAAATGGAAAATGAACTAGAAAGGAACACTGAACGCCAGAAAAACAAATACGAACGCTTAACCAAACATAAGGAGGTAGAATCAAAACAAAACACAGAAAGAACAGTGGTCAATCTTTCAGATAAAGTTTTAACTTCAGCTGAAACATCATTGTTAGCCAAAGGGGGAAATTTTGCGATTGTGCCTAAAGTTATACCCAAAGAAGACATCATCGCTAATATAGAGTCTGCGATCCGCAACTTACCAATCGAAGCAGCTGAAGAAATAAGGACAGAATCAGCAAGAATTTTGCATAAAGCTAAGACACCGAAAAATAATTTGAGCCACCAAGAAATACGTGCCATAAAATCGTTAAACGCAGACAAAGATGTTGTAATTTTACCAGCAGACAAGGGAAACGCCACGATCGTAATGAAGACAGCCGACTACAAAACGAAAATACAAAATCTTCTAGATCCTGCGGTTTATAAGAAACTTAAAAAAGATCCCACAGCAGTCACCCTACGGAAAATCAACAGACTTATTAAATCTTCGTCCATACCAGAGGAGATAAAGCCAAGAATATGCAACAGCGAAGCAGTCCCACCACGCTTGTATGGCTTGCCGAAAATACACAAAGACGATGTACCTCTCCGCCCTATTGTGAGCTCCATAGGATCTCCGTCTTACAGCCTTGCAAAACATCTGGCCGATATTTTACAACCACATATAGGAAAAAACGACGCCTTTGTAAAAGACTCCGCCCATTTTATTGAGAAGATCAAAGGAATAACTTTGCAGGAATCTGACATTCTTGTTAGTTTTGATGTGGTTTCCCTATTTACAAGAGTCCCCCTAGAAGACGTTCTGAATTTAATTGAGGGACTAGTTTCCAAGGATATGGTGGAATTATACCGTATTTGCCTAACTACCACATACTTTTCATGGGAAGACCAAATTTATGAACAGATGGATGGAGTAGCAATGGGAAGCCCACTAAGCCCGGTCGTAGCCAACCTTTTCATGGAGCATTTAGAGAAGAAGATAATGGACTCAGCATACAAGCCTAGGGTATGGTTCAGATACGTTGATGACACCTTTGTGATTTGGGGTCACGGAGCAGAAAAACTAAACGATTTCCTGGCTTATATAAATACACTACATCCAAATATTCAATTTACGATGGAAACAGAAAAAGCTCAACAACTAGCGTTCCTGGATGTATTAGTAAATCGAAAGGAAGGTCACTTAGGACATAAAGTGTATCGAAAACCTACACACACAGACAGATACCTAAACAGGAACTCAAATCATCATCCTAGCCAAAAACAAGGTATCATCAAAACTTTGGCAGAGAGGGCGAAGAGAATTTGTGAACCACAACATCTCCAAAGTGAACTTCTTTATATTGAAAAAGCGCTCACCTCTAATGGGTACACCAGAAGAGAAATACACAAGGCGATGAACAACGTATCTAGAAGAAGGGACGAAGAAACAGAATGTAAAGGGAAAGCGTTCTTGCCCTATATATCGGGGGTAACGGACAGAATTGGGCGAATACTCAAGAAAGCCAACATAAAGACCATCTTCAGACCTACAAAGAAGATCAAGGATTGTTTAAGATCGGTAAAAGACAAACGCGACCCATTAGCAACGGCCGGAGTATACCGAATACCATGCACATGTGGAATGGTATATGTGGGAACCACAAAAAGACACACCAACACCAGGATAAATGAACATAAAAGCCATTGTCGTTTAGGACATATCGACAAATCTGCCGTTGCCGAACACGCTTTGGGAAGCGGAGAACATCGAATACTATTTGAAGAAACACAGATGCTGGACAAAACTTCACAGTACTACCCACGGTTATAGCGGGAAGCGGTGGAAATATACAAGCACCCAAACAATTTCAATAGGATAGAAGAAGGACTAAAAATCAACAAAACATGGATACCAGTATTAAAATCCACAAACGCCCTTCCCGCCAAACACGGAGATAGAAAAGCTACTATAAACAACGACACGCCCCCTCAAGCCGAAACCAGTGGAGGGGAGGCGAGTGGGAATTATAAATATTGCCTCCGTAGTACAACGCGTCGTCAGTTTCTGCTTACAAGCGAAGCATCAACATCTCCAGAAGATGCCAACCCCTAGTGTTGGCGAAACGTCGAGAACAAATCTCAACAGAAGACAACGGCCCAACAGCCCGAATAAACAGTTTAATAAGTACCGCTATTTTGTTTGTCTTTTTCTATTTATTCTTTTCATTATTTGTCACCTGCCTATATTGTTTAGTTTCTAATACCTGATAAAAAAATCGAGCACTTTGTCAACCATAAACGCAAAAGAAACTGTTCCCCTTTTCCTTTTTATTCTCATTAAAACTTTTCTCGTTTTTGTCCGCGTTTTCCGGTGTACAAAAGACACACAACAGCGTCTGCCAAAGTAAATTGAAACCTAATTTCGCGTTAACTTCAAAGAAAGTTAAATGACACATTCGCAGAACAAACACGTTAGCCAGACGACGACGGACCTCTGTTGTTTGCTTTGGTACGTTTCGAATAACCGCAAATATACATGCAGCTCCAGCTTTAGACACAAAATTAAATATGGAGATCAGGTCCAGAAAGTTCGCAGTCATGAAAGGAATAGAGGGAGAACTGTAGACCTCGGAAATTTTTGAGAACAAAATCATTTTATGAATAAAAAACTCACAAAATTTACTGAATTTTAACAAAATGTATTATTCCTTCGCGACGTCGTGACGGATGTTTTCGCGTCAAAGTAACGCCAAACACCAAACAGTAGAAAATTACTTAGACATAAATCTAAATGAAACTATTGACGGTAAAGTTGAGAGTTTGAAGAAGTTTATATATTGTGTATTGAAAATAGAAGAGAAAAGATGGAGCAAGCGATAAAAGGCAAAATCGGGGAGGATCAGGCAGGCTTCACGGCAGGAAGATCATGCATAGACCACATATACACACTGAAATAGCTGTTGGAAAAGAAAAAAGCAAAAAATAGAGATAGACATTTGGCATTTGTGGACCTGGGAAAGGCGTATGACTCTGTACCAAGGTCAGAACTATGGGAGGCAATGTACAAATTAGAAATACAGACGGAACTCATAGAAGCTACAAAAGCTCTGTATAAAGAAAATAAAGTGTCCATTAAAATGGGAACAAGAATCATAGGAGACTTCACCACAACAAAAGGGCTCCTGCAGGGTTGTTCCACATCTCCAACCCTATTCAAAATATACTTAGAGAAAGCCTTGACTACATGGAAAAGAAAATGCGAAGGCATGGGAGTACCGGTACGGAACGAATACCTATATACGTTAAGTTTTGCAGACGATCAAGTAGTGATTGCACAAGACCAAGACGACCTCAGCTACATGATGAAGATACCACAAGAAGAATATACCAAGGCTGGCCTAGATATTAACCTCGCCAAAACAGAGTACCTATCTACAAGTGAAGAAGACATAGAAGATCTACAGATTGATGACAACGTAACAATCAAAGGAAAGAATAAATTCAAATACTTGGGGTTTATAATCACGAAAAAGGCAACAACAGAGGAAGAAATTACACAAAGATTAGGACAAACAAGAACAGCAATCCGACAACTTAACTCAGTATGGTGGATAGACACCTAAATATGAAGACAAAAACGCAGATTTATAAAACATTAGTGCGAAGTATTATGACATATGGGGCTGAAAATTGGATCATAAACAAGAAAAACAGCAGTAAGATAGTAGCAACAGAGATGGAATGCCTGCGAATATGCTGCAGAGTAACAAGAATGGATAGGAGAATTAATAACGAAATAAAGCAAAGAACATCAATAGAAACAGACATACTAACATATATAGAACAAAAAAGACTAAAGTGGTATGGACATGTAAGAAGAACTAGCGACAGCAGATGGATAAAGAGAATAACCGAATGGAGCCCCATAGGAAGGAGGAAAAGAGGACGACCCCGAAAATCCTGGAGGAACGAAGTAGACGACGCCATGAGTAAGAGAGGACTAAACGATGGAGAATGGAACAACAGAGAGAGATGGAAACGGTTGAGCGAGGGAAGGCAGTGAATACTGTAGAATCCCTAAATATATATATATGAAAATAGAATTAAATTGATATAAATAAATAAGAGTTACAATCAGAAGAGGAAACAAGAAATTTGAGCGTAAATTTTATTCATTATTACGATAAAGGGTTTAAGTATGGATCAAGATCATCAAAACAAATAAAAATCTACAAAACCGTATAACCAACAACAATATACGAACGTGAAACCTTTGAATACAACTGAAATTGAGGGTATTTTCTGAATTAGATTTCCGATTTCTCACGAAATGGATTACTTCGACGTCTTCTTCTACGACGTTAACCAATCTTTTTAGTAATCCTCTGTATATGAATTGTGTAATTTAGTAGATGCAGTCTCCATGTTTGCCTCTCCCCAAGTCACCTTTATGTTCAAATTTTGTCAAAATGGCTGGACTAGAAAGGAATAGAATATTTAAGGACTATACTAAAAGAAGCACAAAAACTGGAAAAACAATTTAATAATACCCATACACAAAGGGAGATCAAATACTATGTAGAAACTGTAGAGCAATATTCCTTGCACAAGTATCATCATTCAATCTTCGCTTGTCCACTGCTGGCCATAGATCTTCCCCATAATTTTCCATCAATTTTGATCTTGTGCCTCTTGCATCCAATTCGTATAGCAACGTTTTAGATTGTCAATCACGTTGATGAACGACCTCTGCTTCGATAGGCATCATCTCTTGGTCCCCGCGCTATTCTCAGAGTCTTTGTTCATCTGTTATCTGTCATTCGAGCCACGTGGCTTGTCCAATTCCACTTCAGTGTTGCTATTCTCTCTACAGCATCAGCCACTCCTGATCTTCGTCGTAGCTAGCGGTTTAGGATCTTGTCTCGCAGTGAAACGCCCAGAGCCACATGGATCTTTTTTACTGGTGTTCTTGTCCTAGTCAACGTTTTCGCTCATATTTCTTGCAAAACACACTGATTAAATACTTTTATTTGAGATATAATTGGTTTGTTAGATGATTTGAAAATGTTGTTGAACTTACCGAAGGCTGCTTAAGTCAGTCTTATTTTTCGATGCGAATCTCGTGACCTAGGTATTTATAGGCCATTACTTGGTCTATGGATCTTGTTCCTACGCATATATTTTCGATGACTACAAGATTTTTTATTATCTGGGGTTTAGGTATATTTATTTTCAATCCCCCTTCTAGAGAGGAGGAGGTAGAGCTTACTTAAAAGTTCTTTGGCCAAAGAACGCACAAGTATTCTTCAAGCTATATACAAAAATTTAGAGAGCAGATTAAGAAATAATATTGAGGGCATTTTGGAACATACAACGTACCATTAAACCAGGAAGATAAGTAAATTATAAAATTTCGTAATGAGAACTGTAATAGAAAGAGATTGGATTGCGAAGAACTCGTCCTAACTTTTATAGATATAAGAGCAGCTTTTGACACGGTAAATAAGGATAAAATATGGAGGTATTTCGAGGATATACAAGTACCAGGAAAACTGGTAACAGCAATTTAATCCATCTTCTTCTTCTTCTTAGAGTGCCGTCTCACTACGCCAATTATAATGGCTATATATGTCAATGAAGTTGGTAATCATAATGGCTATTTTTATTTTTGAACTTGCTACTCTAAACAAATCAATCGATCTGCATTGATACATTCACGTAGATTCTTCAACCAAGAATTCTGCCTGCGGCCGGCACCATCGAAATACACTTACAAGACAGTAAAAGTGAAAGTACAGATATCAGGAAAGAGTTGATGGGAAATACTGGGTATGCTCCAAGATCAGAATATATTGAGAAATGTAACTAGGAAGCCGACCCTGCCTAGAGATAAAAGCAAATAATATAAAGTCCCTCTTTGGGAGATGCCTTAAATAAAGTGGCTGTTACAGAATTGTTGGTCCACAAAAAAAGGGCCAACAAGTTTTATACGAATTTAAAGGATACTGTTAAAGAGCCTCACGATAGGAACGACGTGATAGGGCTCGCATGTGACTATATTCAAAATGCTCATCTACCACATATACATGTACAAGAAGTCTTCTATAAGATCAACTAACGGTTAATGTATTTTGCATACATAACCTTAAAACAGAAAATTTCTTTTTCTATATTTATCACGGAAGACATGCCACTAAGAGCACTAATGAAGTATGCACCTTTTTGCTTGATTATATAAAAAATTAGACACCACCCAACATAAAAGAGTGGAAACTGCCCTGGGCAAAATAAGAACCACACTATTATAAGATTATGTTTGGCCCTTACAGATATGAGGCGCTTCGATAAAATTGAAGATTATTTTCCCATTAGAGGGCACTCCTTATTGCCCTGTGACAGGGATATCGGTGTCATAAAAAGGTACTTCAAAAAATTTTACAGAATATTTGAAATTCGTAAGTACATAGATATTATTGTTAATTCAAGTGCCAAAAGCAAGTTTACTGTAAAAGAAGTTAAAACTAGTGACATTCTTGATTTTAAACAATGGTGGTCTAAGTTTTATAAAAAGACAAGCCTCTCCACTGAATTTCTACAAATAAATGTTCCTCAATCTCAAAAAACTCATTTTGCAATTTGGACCTTTAACCATTATGTATATAGCTCCGAAACTCCTGGTTGTGTAGGGGCATGGGAATATATTAATAGCATTTTTGGTGTCAATCATTTCCATTTGGCTTTATCGAAACACAACAGCCAATTAATATCGAATGGCCCAAAATACCAGCCTATCCTGAAGACATGGTGCCAATTTTGGAAACAAAAATGGGCCATTTGCAAACTTTAACCAGTGGGTACCAGAAGATAAGCACGCGCTATCTCAGAGTCATAAATTCCTAGAAGACCAAGAAATCCAAAACCAAAGCATGTTAATGGAACTGAAAACCATGTTTTTTTTTCGATTTTGTTTTAAACTTTGTAAGAATAATGTTTTATTTCTCTTTTATATTATATTATTTCTTTAATTTTGGTTAAATATATTTTTGTGGCTGTTTTTCACAATAAAATTACCATATTATAGGATTATATAAAAACCTAAAAAATTAAATTTGCTTTATAAAATGTATATTTCCGAAAGGACCTAAATTAATTTTTTTGATAAACCAGTCCAATAAAGAAAATCCAAAATTCTAGTTTGATTTGATTAATACACACCTTTAACCGAACCATACTAATGAAAAAAAGAATAAGAAGTTTAAAATATCAAGAGGTTCAAAAATAAACAACATTTTTCTGTTTTTCTCAAAACTTGAAAATATCACTTAGTCCCTTTAAGAAATTATCGATTCATTTACATGTTGTGATACTACCTACCTGATTTTATAGAATAAATATTAAATAATTGTAATATTGAACTTACTTTAATAATTTAAGTTAGTATTTTTTATTTCTTTAATTCAAGTACCCAATTTTTTATTATTTTATAGCACAAATAGTTTTTCTTAATAGACTGTATTTATTACCATTGTTTAAAAAACAATATTATTTTTTAAATGATGGGATTACTTCAGCCTAACAGTGCAATATCAAGTATCTCTGTGACGTCAGAATCCGAACTGCCGTTCGAGCCAACCTTCTTCATCTTGACACAGTAGTTGAGACCACGAGTGTACGCAAAAAAGAACGATTTCCGAGCATTTTCACGAAGAGTGCCGAATTCAAGAATTCTTCCTCTCTATTGACAAAGCGGTACGTAGACTTAACGGTACTTATCCGTTGCCTATTACTTGTAGTCAAACAAACAACTTTTCGACATTATTTGATCGATACCGCCGTTTAGTATTTGAATGGCCGGTAGGATTCTAAGTTTTCTCACTAACTGGGTGGATGAGGGCATTCATCTAATGAGAATGAGACTACAAGGCGTTTACTTGAAATGACAAAAGGAGAAAGTAGTTGGTAATGTGTTACGTAAACGAAGGAAGAGTGCTAACTTGTTATGAGTTGATTCATTGAATTAATTTACTCATTACGTTAAAAGAAATAATTTGTTGGAAATCTAGTTAACACAACTGATTTACTGGTTGATTTACTTTGTTGTTGTAATTATTTTAACCTTGTAAGAATTTAAAAACAGTTAATTAAAATGGCGTACATGTACAAAATGTGTTTTTAACATGACTAATGTATAATGCTCAAAAAAAAATTGATTAGCCTTGTTTGTCGATATTATTCTTTGACGTTATCTTAATCTTCTTTCGACTTTACAGAAAAAGTTGTTTCAATAGAAATAAAAAAAATATGAATCAGGACATATTTGCTTGCTTCATAGATTTTAAAAAAAGCTTTTGACGGAGTTCAACATAAAAAGCTATTAAGTATTCTTAAGACCAAAATCATAGATAGTAGAGATCTACAAATTATATCGAATCTGTATCAAAATCAGAAAGCAAGAATAAGAGTCGAATGAGAACTAACAGAGGAATTAAGTATACTTAGAGTAGTTCGACAAGGGTGCATACTTTCACCACTCTTATTCAACGTCTACAGTGAAGTGATATTTCAAGAAGCTTTATTGGATATTGTGGAAGGTATTTTGGTCAACGGAAATAGCATTAATAATATTAGATATATGGACGATACGGTCATATTTGCAAGTGACATGGAAGATCTACAGTACATAATACAACATGTATACAATGCATGTGAAAGGTACGGACTTCAAATGAATCTCAAGAAAACGAAATCAATGATATTCTCAAAAAAACCACAAAATGTAGATAACCTGATCATCAATAATACAACGATCGAAAGAGTAACAACATATAAATATTTAGGAACGTGGCTAACCGAAGATGGAGATCAAACAAAAGAAATCAGATCTAGAATAGAAATGGCAAAAAACACGTTCATAAAATTGAGGAACTTACTTTGCAACCGTAACCTTAATCTAGAGATCCGCACAAGAATGCTACGTTGTTACGTTTTTCTACTGTACTATACGGCATGGAAGCGTGGACAATAAAACAGTCTGAAATCAAAAAATTAAATTCCTTTGAGATGTGGTGCTACAGGAGAATCCACAAAAAACTCCAGGGGCACAAATCTATGATTGATTTTATAGTTAGTAATAGAAAAAATCCACCCAAAGCAGATTCTAGATATCCAAAACATTTTCTACAGGAAATTACCGGGAAAAATTCAATGTAGAATCAATGTGGAATGACTCTACAAGAGAAATATACCAAAGGAGGCTAGCACAGAAGATACAGCTGAAACAAATAGACGACATCGAAGATATAAACGCGAGCTGGGAGAAAAATAAAAACAACATTGAAGAAGCAGCAACAGAAGCTCTAAGAAAACGCAAAATCATACTGAACAAAAGAAACAACAATACACCATGGTTCAGAAAAGAAATAAAAGAGAAATGTAAAGAGAAACGCGAGGCCTACACAAAGTACAAAACATCAAATACTCTAGAATCCCGAGCTCGTTGGTAATTCTGTCTGGTCCTGGTGACTTTCTATTTTTGAGTGAATTTATGGCTATCTCTACTTCCTGAAAACTGATTTCTATTTCGTGTCTTATTTCAGGTATGTTATTGTATTGATGATTATTTTCTTTTCCTTTAAACAGTTCCGTCAGGTATCTTTCCCATTTGTTTGCTGGTATGTTATTGTATTCCTTCAATTCTGCCATTTCTTTCCGTTGGTTTCTTATGAATAATATTATAATAATAATATATAATAATAATATATTGTAATATTATACTGATAATATATTGTAATTATGTGAATTAAAATCCAAACCAGGTAACATGCAAATCTATTTCCTTGTAAATTGAAATGTTATAAAAGATTTTTTCGCAGTGTATTTTTCTTCCAGTTCTATTTTTTTTTGCATCACACGAATCCATAAAAAGTGAAAAACTCTTTACAAATTGCTCCATTATGCATCACTCATGACGTCACACGTACCAATATGTCGTAGCATTGCGATTCGTTACCAGCTTACAAAAAGGGTTATCGTCCTCGAAAGAATAAAGCTGGAAGCTGCAGGAATAGTCCAGTAAATTAAACTCAGTTTAAACCTTCTCAGCTGGTGTCGGTGAGTGTGAAAAAGAAAATTTTCGACTGGAAAAACCGTTTGTCAGAAACATTGAAAAATATAATTAAAGTATTAAATAAATGTTTTATACTCTTACAAGAACTGTACAATGTACAAGGATATCTTTATTAGCATAATATCAAAAGTCCGAGCAGGATGTTCGTGTGCAGATCATTTATTTTTAATAAATCCAATAATAGAGAAAAAAGTAAACACAGGAAGAAGCCTTCACCTAAGTTTCAGATATCTAACAGAAGCAATTGACAGTATACCAGTAACAAAACTGAGGGAAGCAATGGAAAGAACGCATATAAGAAAAAGCTCGCAAGGGAAAAATGCCACCAAATGTAGAGAAACACAACAATAAAAATTGAAGCATTACATGAAGGTTTTGGACTTATACTGGAGATAATATATTGGCACTAACAGTAGAACTAGGTTATGTTCGTTGCTTGTTCTTACATTTATACTAAAGACGTTAGAGAAACTGCTAGTAGGCACATTAAAAATCGTATATTGGTTGAAAGTCCTATAGATCAGAGGCATCATGCATATAAAGCAAGATTCTCTATGAAAACGGCAATGCACGATCTGTCACAGAGGATCGAATATGTCTTGAAAAACCAAGAGGTGGTGCTTTGTGCATTTGTTGCTATAGAGGGATCATTCAACAACTCCTCCTCATTCCTTGAGACCTTTTCAAGGCTTGATGATACTCTAAACATTGTCTGCTTGCTGTACATATTGGCTGCGATCCTGTGTCATATGGACGGCTTCAAGTAAGGATTTTTGCACCAGAGTCTTCATTTGGTCTGCCCATCGTGCTGATCTTTCTATTGGTCTTTGGCCGGTTGGCATAGGTTAGTTCTATGTTCTGTGTAGGACACGCGTAAAATTCTTAAGGTGGTTATCCACTATATTCCCAAATTTCTCACGATCCGCGCTACTGCAATTGCTTCAATGGATACATGCGCTCCTTTATATAAATCATACCCCCTCTTCGTGCACTCCACAGTTTTCAACGAATCTTTGAGAGATCATATCTTCACCATTAGTTGCTAGTGTAGCATATATTTTATTTCATTATCTTCTCGAATACTATAGAAGCCCTCCTCGCTTTTGCTCGTCTGCTGTGTTTTATTTTATACCAATTAAAAATGCTCCAGTACCCTACTTTCCGCAATTCCACTGTTATTTTATGTTTTGATTTCCCTCTTCGAAATTCCGAAATCAGAATTTTTATTTTATTTTTGCATATTTGTCCAGATATGTCCAAACCTCAAAAATTTTTATTTTTGAAATTCTCACACTTGGGATCCTATAGCATAGTATAGTTTCGGTACAACATGATTAGAGTTAAATATTTTTCTTCCACTTCTTCTTCTTCTTCTTTTGGCATCATAACCCTGGATGGGTCTTTGCCTGTCTGGCTATGTTCTTCCATTCAGATCTCTCTTGTGCCCTTCTTCTCCATTGTCTTATGTTCATTGTTTTCAGGTCGTCTTCCACGTCATCCAACCATCTCGTTCTGGGCCTTCCTTTTTTTCGCCTTCCTATGGGCTTCCATTGTAACATTTTCTTTGTTGTTTTTGCATCGTTTTGTCTCTGCACATGTCCCATTTTTCTTCCACTACTCCATTTAATTGAACGTGGAGCGTGATATACGCCACATACGCACTTCGTGATATCTTGCTCGCATCCAAGAACAGACTGAGCTCGCTTTTGTGTTCGCCCCGCCCAATTTACTGCCAACTATTGGAGCGCTGAGCGCGAAGAGCGCACCGTTTCAAGCTCAGGGAGCGCGAACGTATCCATTATTTGGATCAGTTGCAGGAGCGCAAAACGCAAAAGGTAACATAGTGAATGCCCAGCGTTATATATACCCACATTTCGAAGGCTACAATCTTACTCCTATCGATTTTTTTGAGAGCCCGTTTCAGCTGCGTATGTAGCAATGTAAAAAATAAGGGCTGCGCGCTATCTCAGAGTAAAGTTATAAATTTTCAACCATGCCGATATTGCAATTATTAGAAGGAATAAAGGAAGATATTTAACGGTACTTCTTGGGGTAAGAGCCCGCTGCTACTTGCCTATATAATGTGGATGTTATCAGAGTTAGATGAGAAAAAACTATTACCAAAGTCGGTCACAAAATCCCGTAAGCTGAAATCGCTAGCACGAAAAATACTCGCTTTATTAATATATTTCATATGTAACTAAGTAGTTGGCATCGCATTATTATTCATAAATATTATCAAGCCAATAATTTATAGTAATCAGTGTTTCCTAAAACAGCAGTTATAATTTTCATATAAACACTTCATTTATTAAAACCAGCAGTGTTGCCAGTAGTTCGCTTTGAACATAAAAACGACATTCCGCTAAGCAATCCTACTTGTAATAATATGTAATAGTGAAAATAGCCACAGTGAAAAGTGTAGTGAAATATCCCATATCACAGTGTTTTTGGACAGCTATCAGAAATTGCTATTTAATCTTAGCATTAAATATAAGTTGGTGTTTAATCTGTTTTTTATTCCAGCTCTTGGCTGGTGGTCCTTCGTCCTTTAATTCTTTAAATGAGTTATTGTTCAACTAAGGGCATTGGCTAACCTGAGTCTAATATTTCTTGTTATTGTTCAGTATTTCCATGTTTTAATTAATTTAGCTGTTGCGGTCCGGGTCAATGCTAGTCTATGCTTAATTTCTGAGAAACAGTGGCCATTGTTGGTTATCATGGTCGAATCCTTTGCTTTTTCGGCTCAGCCGTTCGGTGATAGTAATCATTCGACAACATCTCCCACAAAATTGTGATATTACAGTTGAAACACTTAGAAAAACCTCTGAGCAAATAGGCTATATACTTCCGGCCTAATTTCCAATGTAATCCTCATAACGAAAAGCTAATATCATTCTAATCATTTATAATTTTTAAGTCATGTTTGAACTGGTTGGTGGATCACAAGGATGGGGTGTTGCTGGAATTGGGGGAGCGCGAGGGGTATTCATCATCATTCTGGCTTAACAACCCTGTGTGGGTCCTAGCCTCCTCAAGAATTTCTTTCCAGTCGTCATTTTGCGTCAAATGTAATGTTTTATGTCAAAACGTCACATAGTATGACACGTCTCACGTCAAATGTAACGTTTCACATAAAATCAGGTTTTCAGTTACGTTTATTTTAAGAATGCACCTTTAAGTTTTTTTCCAAGATGTAAGATGGGGAATTTTGTCAGCTGTTCCTAAATCGTGGTCCGCGGAACACTGGGGTTCCGTAATGGGGCGCAGGGGTTCCGCGTCCGTTCGATAGTTAAATAAAACATTCGTAAAAAAGACTCATACTTATATCTAATTACGACTTTTCGCTTAAACCCCAGTACTGTGCTCTGCAAACATCTTAAACAGTTTGATTGAGTGGTGAGTGGACAATGTGTTATTTGCAGTAAAATTATGTGCAATTAATTTGCAACCATCCGCAACTGAAAGATAAAAGTGTAAGCTTTTTAAAAGAGACAAAGAAGTACATAAAACCGGTATGGCTGCTTTACAGAGGCTGTTAAAACATATAATGAAAACGCAACACAAGCATCATTTCTGATAAGTTACAGATTTGCTCGTGCTGGTAAACCACACACAATTGCAGAGAATTTAATCAAACCATGTATTGCAGATATCGTCAATTGCGTACTCGGAGAAGATGCAGCAAAAAAAGTTGCAACAGTTCAGTGTTCCAATAACATCATATCTGATCGAATGCATAAGATTTCAGACCACATTGAAGATGAATTAATCTGTAGGTTGAAAGAAAGTTAGATGTTTGCTTTGTAACTTGACAAAAGTACAGATGTCGCCGGGTTATCAATACTGCTTGTTTTCGTGAGATACCCCTTCTAAGGATCAATTGAAGAAAATTTGTTTCTCTGTACACCCTTGGAGACCAACACAACAGGAGAAAAATTTTTAAAGTCATTGATAATTATATGACTAAACACAATATTGACTGGAACAAATGTATTGATATGTGCAGCGACGGAGCTACAGCTATGGTCGGCCAAATAAAAGGAACTGTAACAAGAATAAAGAATATTGCACCCAATTGGAGTAGCAGTTACTGCGTTCTGCATCGCCATGCCCTTGTCGCGAAAAAAATGTCATCGGATTTAAAGAAAGTTCTCTATAAAGCCGTACAAATTGTTAATTAGTTAAATCACGTCCACTCCAGCCAAGGCTTTTTTAAAAAGTGTGTGAAGAGGTAGGAAGTCAGCATCAATCACTTTTGCTACACGCGGCTTTCAAAAGAAAAAGTTTTATCAAGATTATTTGAATTGCTGTTCTTTGCTGAACAACACGCGCTATCTCAGAGTGTTAGTACGCTTGTTGAACTATTACATGATGAGCAATGATGATCATCTTGGCTTACTTAGCTGATATATTCGATAAAACAGTGAAATAAATTTAGTTTGAATTGAGTAGTATTTACGTCTAACAAAACTCTTTGGAAGAGCGTCAATAAGCGTGGCTACCAGAATGATAAAATATGTTTAAAATATACAAAACAAAAGGGATCAACAAAAAGTTCTTGTAAGCAATTCATTATTTAATTTAGGTAATATTAAATGTAATCGGTGCTGTTTCTATATTAAACGGGATTATCCTCTATTGCTGGACTATTATAAAGTTTGGAGCTGGGAAGTGAAAGGTACGATGAGTAGCTCGCGGAGTTCCCGCTTGAGTATGACTAGAGAGGGATGTGGTAAGAGACAGGATGGAAATAAGCTCCAAGATGAGCCGGAGATTATGTAAAATAGGGCGAATCCGTGCCAAATACCTGATATGACACTTTAAACAGCCGAATTGCCTCTTAAACAAATTGACAATGAGGGAAAATTCTGAAAGACGTTTATTGCTTTTCGACGGTGCCTTTCTAGAATAAACGCGACGGAATTTTGACGAAAATCATCATAAAGCGAATGCCTCCGTTTTGTGTTTCGATGACGTATTAGGAGATTGCTTTTGTCGCTGGCTGCATGTATTATAACAAGACAAATAACCTTTATAAATCAAAGACTTCTTTTACACTGAAAGCCTCTAAACAATATATATGATAGGCATAACAAAATAAGTGACAAAAATATAAAACTTATTTTTAATTGTAATTCTAAATATTTCAAACTAGCTGTTAAAAAGCCAGAGCCAGTCTATTTTAAACCCTGTAAAGACAACTTAAACAACATGATTTTTTTCTTTAAGTGTCTGCCTTAATTTAAGTAAACTTTAGTTTTATCTATGTCTTGTTTTATATTCTTCTTCCTCTTTAGCCTTTCTTTAGTAATCCAACTTTGGACATGATCCTTCGATCTTCTTGTTAATGTCATCAGCTCATCTCATTTGCGATCTTATTTGGCAGCATGTTCTCCTGCGTCTTTATACTTCTACGTAAATTCTGGTTTTTAAGTATTCTTCTATTTTAGTGTTTTTCAAGATCCAACTCAGTTTTCCAAACCCTTCTCACGCTAACCTTATTCTTCTGGTAATTTCGGCAATTTGATTTTTTTTGTTAACTTTCATTATCTGTCCCAGGTAGATGCATTCGCTTACTGTTTCTAGATGTATGTCGTTCAACTTTATTTCTCTAATGTTCGGTGTATTTTTCATTATTTTATTTTTTCCAAGTTTATTATAATTTTTAATTAGGTAGGGGTAAAAAACATTCGCAATATACTGATAGAATGTCTCTGCCGTCATCCAACCATTATCGCTTCTGCCCACACCCCATTTAGGATTAATGCCTTTAGCAACTGTTTCTGGATTACGTTGATAAGGATAAATAACCATAGGCACCCAAATTTTACGGTCTGCTGAAAACGTAAACATCACAGTGACGTTTTTTTTTGAACAGCTTTGTTCAACATAATTCAAAGCAAATACTTTTACAGTAGATGGACATATTTGAAATCCTGACTCATCTCCATTAAAAATTCATGATGGATCAGTTATACCTTCCCCTAGATGTTTTTCTTTAACATAGTTTTCAATATTTTTAAACCAGTTTTTGATGTCTGGTTCGGATACACAACCGCTAGCTGCGCTCACACTTTCACTTGTCCTTTTAGAAACCTCTGGATGTCACTTCAAAAATTCCTAAAAAAAATCAAACGATAAATACAGATTAAAATACATTTTTTTGGTGACTTACTTTTAACCATCCATCTGCAGGTCGATTATCTTTAATTGGGGCGCGGATTTTCGGTTAAAAATTTTTGCACGCTGCTTTTTAAATCGTTAGCCTTTTTGGGGAAACCTTTTGAAGTGTTTTGTTGTATCCATCTGTTATATTGAATGTAAAATCAAATAATGCTTTGGGTTAAGATAATTTAATAAACGTAACTAACTAGAGTATTCTCCTCCTCGCAAGTTAAAATAGGAGACGGTCCAAGTGAATCTTTATGTTCCGATGTTTTAATTTAAATTCTATAGTGGACTTCCATATTTTTTTTTTAGTTGTTCTATACGATTCAGTGCCATTTTGGACATCCTTAACAGCTTCTATAAGTTTAATCATATCGTATTTTCCAAGTTTAGGCATTTTACTACAATCCTCAAAAATCAATTTAGTGATTGGACGGTCAAATTTAGTTATTGGACAGCTCTCCAATAACTGTCAAATCGATTGCTGAATTAATTTTACTGCTCATCATTCAATCTTCGCTTATCCACTGCTGGACATAGATCTATATCATAATTTTCCATCTATTTCGATCTTGTGAGTCTTGCATCCAATTCCTATGACAACGTTTTAGATCGTCAGTCCAACGTGTTGGTGGACGACCTCTGCTTCGGTAGGTATCATCTCTTGGTCTCCATTTCAGTATCCGCTTTGTCCATCTATTATCTGTCATTCGAGCCACGTGACCTGCCCAGTTCCATTTCAGTGTTGCTACTCTCTCTACTGCATCAGCCACTCCTGTTCTTTGTCGTAGCTGGTGATTTGGGATCTTGTCTCGTAGTGAAACGCCCAACATAGCACGCTCCATGGCCCTTTAACACACACGGATCTTTTGAACTGTTCTCCTTGTCATGGTCAACGTTTCCGCACCGTAAGTTAACACTGGCAAAACACACTGATTAAACGTTTTTCTTTTAAGGCATATTGGTATATCAGACGATTTGAAAATATGGTTCAGCTTGCCGAAGGCTGCCCAAGTCAGTCTTATACGACGGAGAAGCTCAACGGTTTGGTTATCTTTTCCTATGCGAATCTCATGACCTAGGTATTTATAGGCCATTACCTGGTCTATGGATCTTGTTCCTACGCATATATCTTCGCTGACTACAAGATTTGTCATCATATGGGTTTTAGATATTTCAATCCCCCTTCTAGCGAGGAAAGATAGAGCTAATTTAAAAGTTCTTTGGCCTCATCTATTCTATCAGCTATTAGTACAATATCATCTGCAAACCTTAGATGGCTAAGCTTTTCTCCGTTTATGTTTATGCCCTTGTCAGCCAGTTTTGCCCTTTTACATATATATTCCAAAAGCGTAGTGAACAGTTTCGGCGACATGGTGTCCCCCTGGCGTACTCCACGTTGTATCGGGAATTTCTGGGTTTGACGATCACCCACTCTAACACTGGCTGTTGCGTTTTGGTATATGTGTTTAATTATATTTATATACCGATAGTCAATTCGGCATTCTGTCAAGGCTTCCAACATTTTTTGTTGATTTATGGTGTCGAATGCCTTTTCATAGTCGACAAATATTAAAGATAGTGGTTTATTATATTCAGTGCATTTTTCTATAAGATTTTTTATTACAGTAGGTCATCGTTTGTTCCATAGCCTTTTCTAAAACCAGCCTCTTCTATGGGCTGATAAAATTCCAATTTATTTTCTAGTCGTTTCCTTTTACTGCTACCTCCAGTTACCTCCAGTATACGTAAACCCGTTAAAAATTGTAGAAATATGTGGTAAGTATAGTTATCTAGTGATTGGATAGGTGTCCCATAATAGAATTCAGCAAGTTTTCTAGTTTAGTTATTGGACAGGCGTAATTAAATCCGAATTAAAATCCCTATTACTGTACGCCATCTACCTTAGGGACTATAAGTGCCTTTACTACACCCTTTTAAATAAAAATACAATCTTACCTTAAAAATAACACGTAGTTTTAAAGAAAAAGTTAGAGCAGATGCTTAACACAATGCTTAAATGTCACTTCCCACCATCGAGTTAGAATCTATGGAGAGGGCATCACGTGACTAAAAACGACCTCACTTCGGCCATATTGTTAAGATTGTTTTGACACTTTTGACAGATCGTATATGTTTGTTTACGTTTGTTGTTTTTCGAATATTTTTAGTTTTATAATACTTTTATAGAAACTGTAATAATATATTGTGATGGTGCATAATAATGGTTTCTTGTTCTCAACGTAGTTGCAGTAGCAGAAGCAATGTTAATAAAAAATCTTCAGGAATAACATTTTACAGGTTAGTATACAAATATGTAAACAAAGTAATGGCCCGTACTTCAGAGAATAAATTAATAGTATTTGACTGTATTAATTTATCTTTATGTATAATATATCGTGTTTTTAGTGTTTACCGCAGGATAAATAAATTATAGTTTATTAAAAATGTATTGCGTTTTTTTAGATTATGATTAAATCTTCTGAATAAATAGACACATTTTTATAGTAGTCCGGCCATGATCCCACCGCCATATTGGTATAACCGTTAGCCACGCCTACCTACGCTGTTTTTAATACACACGTTAATATGCTCATAGCTTCTCTATAGATTCTAACTCGATGCTTCACACACATAACCTAAAAATATTTACCGCCAAAATCACAGAACCCGTTAAAGGCAGAACATAGACATAAGAATGTACGTAATATAGAAACGAGTAGTACCACCTAGTGAAATATACTCTTGTTAGCACTTGCAGAAATCCTATAAACACTGTAATGTCCAATAACTGTCTCGTGTCCAATAACTTCCGTTTTACGCTATACAAAATTATATTTGGATTTTATAATTATTTGTTTACTGTACATTTTTATTAATTAATAAAGCATTTGTTACCATTAACGGCAGAGAAAAATGTATCTACTACGAAATATAAGGTTTAAACTTAATTAACATATGAACGTTTTGGCTTATTGCAACTCTGGACAACGCATCTCCAAATTATCGTCAAGTGCTATTATGTTTTGAGGAAGCGTATCTTGAAAGCACAGTATAGTGCATACTTATCTAAGTGTATATAAGTCTTAAGAATGATTTTTGTTAGAGCACGTAAAATCTTTTATTTATACTTAAAATAGTAATGCCCTTTTTGTAGATCTTATATTTCCTTGTATTTATTTATAGCCATTCTTCTTTTTTCTCTTTTATTTCTATTCTTATTTCTCTCTTCAAGCGTTTATATTTCGCCCTATTTTTATTTCTTGATGTTTTTCGTTCATCTTGATTACGGACTATTGCTAAGAGGTTATTATGCTAAGAATCCATTTCAATACACAAGATTATTTTTTTAATTGAAAAGAATCTAATGTATTGTCAGACGTAAGCCAATGCTCGATTTTCCACTTCACATAAACCACGTAAATACGTGTAATACATTACAAACTGTTCGGCGTCGTGTTTGTGAGAATAAAACGAAAGTTTTAGGCGAACGTCTGTATTAATAAGGACCTTTTGTCCCCAACAGTACAATATTCCTGTAATTCAATTCATAACAAACGCTGGTGGGATTCCATTAAGACTAGAAATTACTAAAAGGTCCTCTCTAATGGATTAGGATTTCAGTAATGTATTCTACAATAGATAATCGCCATTAAAATAATTTTGGACAAGTTTGCGATATTTCTGTGAATGCTTAAGTTATAATTTGAATTTTGTAGAGAACGAACGTTTATTTAATATAACCAGGGTCGACTTCTCTCTCTCTGTTTGCCCTTTCTGTACAGTAATGAACTTTTTTAAACATATATTATTATTGAATATCGGCATTTATATTTACAAGACTAATTTTGTTTATGGTAAGTCGAAATAGATCGACGGATGTGTTGTAATACTGTGCTCCAAAGTTTCGATAAATTAAATTCGATATGATCCTGTATTCAAAGTATTTTTTCGCGTTGTTGCATCATATTAAGTATCTCGTCCTTCATCCATACCTCTTTTCTTCTTGAGAAATTCTTTGGTACCTCAAACGTTTTATTTAAAAATCCTTTATTAAGGGTATACAATTAAAAAGACCCTTTCGGGCTACATCACAGAACGCTTTCGGACTAAAAAGTCCATCATTAGTGTATTATTACAAGGTATAAATGAGTCAAACCACTAATTATCTGGGTAAAAACTCTTAAAACGTTACAAAATTTGTTATGTGTTACATTATTGGTGAAAAGATGTTGTGATGTTAATGTATTTAACAGATACCCTGCATGACAACGTAAGACTTCCAATAGGGTTGTTGCTGACCCTCAGATCAGTCTAAATGGGTTCTAGATGGCAATGGATTCTAGATAGATCAGTTTTGATCTGAGCATACTAATTTAAAAAAAAAAACAGTTAATAACACATATCGTCATCACAAACAATGTATTTATTAAATCTCGTTTATAAACTAATAGCTAAAACAGGTTGCACCCTTTAAATAAATTGAAACAAAACTTAAAACGCAAATAATTTAATTATTTCTTAAAATTTCCCAAAACAAAAAATGATCAAATAAAAAGATCTGAGTCTGTAATCCGGAACCGAGAAAAAAGCCGTAATTTCGTTTATCTTAAAATTATGCTACAAAAAAACGGGAACATTCATAATTCCTACACTTAATCAGTTAGTGAAATTAGTTCATACAAATTTAGGTTCTGTCAAAAAAAGTTCCGTAAAAAAAATGTGTTATTTTAATATAAAATGACCACACACTGTAATAAATTCGTTAGCCTCAGAATAACATATTGCCGAAGGAAACAGGTATAATCCAGATGTAGACGATATGGTAAATTACCATCTTCGGCAGAAGACATTAGTATATTTCGACAAAGGATAGAATGAGGCGACATTGAAAGTGTGAAGCGCCATTGAAACCCTGTACAAAAGATAACAAAATACTTCTTTATACCGAAATTAGATAGATAGACACAAAATGATTAATTTTACCGCAAAAAAATACGGCTTTCACTACAACTGATTACTAACTAAGAACAACTGAAATCGAGACCTGCTATTTCTTTTATAAGTTTGGGCCAAACTAATTAAATTTTGAGAGAGGTTATCTAAAAGATTCTCTCATTTGTGGTTATTTAAGAAAGGAATGTAGGGTTATATTCACAATCTTAGTTGGTTTCATAAGAAAATGCTAATACTTCTAACCTAATTACGTTCAAAACTAATTTATTAAGAATAGAGAAACTCAAGTACTGCGTACTTATACGTATTCAGAGCCATAAAAATAATAGAAACATAGGATTAACTTAAAGGACGGTATGGTTTGGTACAGTTTCTTAAAAATTTTGAATTCAAGAAAAATCGACATGCCACAACATCATTACGGTATCTATTATAATGTATGAATGTAGTCTATCTGATTCCTAACTATTTTGTCCGGTGTATAGTCGATCGCCATGTATATAGTCATCTGTCTGATAGCTTAAAAAATGTGATTATAATAATCAAGTTCTGCTTTTGGAAAAATTGTAACAATAGAATAGAATAGAATAGAAATATGCTTTATTGTCACTGAAAATTATTGAACAATTTTATGGACAAAGCTAATAAAAATCAGTCAAAAAGTACAAAAAGTATAAAAAGTATAAAACAAAAATAAATATAATAAAAAACAGAACAATACAATTTTAAATTAGTAAAATTATTATATCACTTACATAATTTGTACAGACAACAACAAATGAGACAAATTGTAGCCACTGCTTGAGACACCCAGATGTAATTATAAACAATATTAATTTTGTTTCTTTGTTATACGTTAAGAAACTCGTCAACTGAATAATATGGTCTTTCAGAGAGATAGATTTTTGTCATATTACGAAACTTAATGAAAGATGTTGCGGATTTAATTTCTCTTGGAAGGTGATTATAAAGTTTTTTTGCACTATATAAAATATAATTCTTTACTAGCTGAGTGGACGGGATCGGTAAATAAACGTTACAATCCGAATTTCTAATGGAGTAGCCATGATCAGGTCTATCGGGAAATATGTTTAGATGCTTGCGAATCAAACAAACCGTTTCCAAAATAAATAAAGAGGGAAGCGTCAAAATTCCGTGATTTTTTAAGTAGGTCTTGCAATGAGTTGTTTGTTTGAGACCAAATAGATAACGAATTGCTCTTTTTAGCAACTTAAAAATAGTATCAAATTGGGCCGCTGTACTAGAACCCCAAAATGGAAGCCCATATCGAAGATGGGACTCGAACAATGAGAAATATACTCTGAGATAGCGCGT
>NW_027312574.1:0-28117 GCF_040954645.1 Diabrotica undecimpunctata | reverse complement strand
ACGCGCTATCTCAGAGTAGAGGATACTGAATTGTGTGTTTATTTTTTAAATTGAAACCCTTTACATCGCAGAAGCAAAAGTAACAGTTTTCTCCATGGTTTTTTGATTATCTTCCATACCATATAATTATGTGCAGAAGGATAAAGAGTTACGTGTACCTGATGTCCATTTTCTCAATAGCTCAACACACTGAAAGCACACTTTGTGTGGAGCCCAAGGTTTGTCCTGATCACCAAGCTTTATACAGAAAAAGCATGAAAAGGTTTCCTGATTTTTTATATGTTCCATTAATGCTTTATTATCGGTAAATCATCATACATGTAACAAAAAAACAAAACACAACTCCATACTACAAATAACTGACGCTAACTAACTATTTTGTAAACAATTGCCGATGCCGTAAATTCTCACCATCACTGTATTATATAGAATAGAAATAGAATAGAAATATGCTTTATGGTCACTGAAAATTTTACAATTTTATGGAAACAACTTCCAAAAAGTCAAAAAAATAACAATAACAAAAACAATTAAAATTTACTAAAATTACTACATAAAACTTTTACTACATTAAAAACAATTTGAGCCGCTTGTATGCGTTGTATAAAGATGTAAAATGGAATACTTCTTTCACTTTTTTCATTACTTATTAACGTTAGTCAACACCGCAACTGTCAAATAAGTGTTACCAATTTATGCCAAAATATCACCTTCGTTCGATTACAGTTACAGTGTGTTCCGAAGAAATGTTCTTCATAAAAATGCTTTATAATGCATTTATACAAATTAAATGAAACATATTATTGTGTATTTCTTTAAGTTAACATTAATAGAAATCTTTAAATATTATTTCTACGCGTATATAATGAAATATGTCTAGTGGCTGTAATGCCAGTGTACTCAGCAAAGTGATTCTAAAAAAGAACACACCTACCGCCTAAATATTTCGTGTTGGTATCATGTGACCTCACGGGCATTGACGCGGATGACGTGCAACGGTAAGTAAATTAGATGAAGTATATTTTTCAAGAGTTCTGTAATCTAGTTTATTATTAATACGTATAGATATGGTTCTAATTTTTAATATCCCTGATAAATTTAATCAATATTTACTATCAATTTCAGATATTTACGAGAATATTATTGCTAGTTTACACCAGGCTTCTAAGGAGACACTCGGGACACAGCAAAACAAAATTAGTAACAAAATATGGTGGAACGAAGAAATCGAATATATGGTAAAACAGAAAAAAGAACAGCATCTAAAATGGCTAAATACAAAAAATACTGAAGACCATCAAGCTTACAAAGAAGCCGATAGACAACTAAGAAAACTGATAAAACAAGAAAAGAATAAAACATGGGATCAGAAATGTCAAGAAATCAATACATACATCGGAGGGAAGCAATGTACAGAGGTATGGAATTTTATACAATCAGTAAAAAATATAGGAAAAGACAAAGCACACATACACACCATAAAACCAAGACAATGGAGAGATCACTATGAAAGCTTGCTGACAGAGACAAGACAAGAATACCTAGCGAACACCCCAACACAGTCAGTATATATACAAGGAGAGGAAGAGAGGGTAGACATCGAAACAGTAATGAAGGCTGTAATGACCCTAAAGAATGGTAAATCCGCTCGACCTGAGGGAATCTATGCTGAAATGCTTAAGAATGGAACTCATAAACTATTTAAAATATTAACTTATGTGATCAATCAGTGTCTAAATGGACACCCAGTACCAGAACAATGGAGAACGGCATACATGTCCCCAATACACAAAAAGGGAGACAAAAGGAATTGTAATAATTATAGAGGCATATCGGTAACCAGCACCCTGAGCAGACTGTATGGACGAATTTTGAGAAATATGATCGAGGAAGAATATAAGCACAATGAAGAGGAAGAACAAAGCGGGTTCCGTGCAGGAAGATCGTGCACCGATAACGTATTTTGTCTTAAACAAATAATAGAAAACAGATCGGCTAAGAATCTAGAAACTCATATTACTTTTGTAGACCTGCAAAAAGCATATGACAACATCCCCTTAACAAAACTGTGAACAACGTTGAAAAGATCTAACATCAACCACACATTGATAAATGCTGTACAAGAACTATATAGAGACTCAAAGGCACAGATAAAAACAGGAAAATATCTAACGGAAGAATTCCTGGTTACAAAAGGCTTGCGACAGGGATGCTGTATCTCACCAACCTTATTCAAGATATATGTTGCAGCGGCATTGGAAAGATGGAAAAGAAAGGTACATAGGATGGGTATAGAGCTTAGCAATGAATGTATATATACACTCCAGTTTGCTGATGACCAGGTAGTGCTAGCGACCGACAGGGAAGACATGCAGTACATGCTAAGAAAACTGATAGAAGAATATAACGACTGGGGAATGGGGAGTCAGATAACATAGACCTCGAAAACGGACAACATATTTCCTGCTGTCAGAGCTATGACTACTTGGGTGTTGCCTTTGACAATACAGGAACTGATACACGGGAAATAGAAAAACGAATCACTCAAGCAAAGAAAGTCTTAGGATGTCTCAATGGTATACTGTGGAGTAAAGAGATAACGAAAGGAAGGAAATTTAATATATATGAGACCATGATTAAAACTACTCTTCTTTATGGCGCTGAAACATGGAGAATTAGTGAAAAGAACAAAAAGCAAATAGAAGCAGTAGAGATGGATGCAATGAGAAGATCTTTAGGTATTTCCAGACGAGACCGAATCAGAAATGATGTAATAAAACAACGTATGGGAATAGAAGGAAATATAACTCAAGATATAGAGAAGAAACAATTAAGGTGGTATGGGCATGTTCAACGGATGCCAGCATCAAGACTCCTCAAAAAAGTAATAGAATGGCAACCGATAGGTCGACGGAAAAGAGGAAGACCCAGATTAGAATGGCAACACGGCGTAAACAAGTCCATGAGCGAAAGAAATTTAACAACAAACGACTGCGAAGATAGGAAGAGATGGTGTTTAGGCATCGTACAACGTCGAAAGACGTTCTAAACCGATGTGTATATATAAATTTAATCAAATAATACACAATATCATAATCTCCGTCCGTACTACGACGTTTCTTTGGTATTTAATTAGTACAAATTCTAAAAAAAACCTCTTCAAGTGTATGTTCCATTACAGAAAAATCGTCTTTTTTCAGTAATTGTGGGAAAATAATAATTGCCACGCCTATGCATTCTAATAACAGCAATTTACAATTCTTAATTACTATTATGTTGATTAATTGATTGAAGTAGCAGCGAAAATAATTCATATTCTTTTATTCATTCATGTTCGCTTCGGTATTCCGATTCCATTTTTTTTTTTGTTACATAAAGCCAACGGTTGTGGTAAACACATTCTCAAAATATTTTATTGATTTATTGTATCTTATTCATTTTATTGGAAACGGTTGCTATAAACTAATCTAATTATATTGTCAAAGAAATATTGTGAATTATTGCCGATTCTGGTTATAAAAGGTTAAATGGTTTCAACGCAGATCAAAATTTTTTTATAAATAATGTAAACTGTACACTATTTTAACTGAATTGTTGCAGAAATCGTGATACAGATTCAGTTTTTATTTTGTCAAGTTTCAAGTGTTACCTACTTGAAGGAGTGTCTACTACAAACAAGTGCGAAGGAGTGTCTAACTTGGGAGTGAAGGAGTGACAAGACATATCGTAACGGCGACATTTAGTAACATCGACAGTTCGTAACTGTCATTATTCGTAACGGTATAATTCGTAACATCAAAATATAATTATTTTGTTTATTTTGTTAACGTGGAAACTAATTTTTATTGCAGTTACAATTGAAGGGTATAGAAGCAAAACCAGCAATCTCCATATTTTCCCCCAAAATTGAGTTATTGCGGCCATCTTTATCCTTGTGTTCATCTCTACATATTTAGAAAATATTGTGTAGCAAATTTCTCAATATCTTGTGCATATTTAACGTAAAAAATGGGGTTAATAGCAAAAACAGCAATCTCCATCGGTCCGCTAATAGCAACACCGGCATTCTCCGTTTTGACCGATCACAGCGTATTACATGCTTCAGCCTTTGACGAAATTGCAACGCCTTTGAGTGTTATTAAGATTTTGTTAGAAGAATTAGTAAGTATTTATTAAATTTATCGCTTAAGAGTTAAATAGTTTTGGTTGTCTAATCTTCTGTGGTAATAAATTTAAAATTGACACAAAAGCTATTCCAGTTACACCAACAAGAGCTATTTTGGAGCGTTTATCTAATACAGTAAGTAGGAAATAAATATATGAAATAAATAAATTCGATGAAAGTAGAATAGTATATTACTTTATGAGGCGGAGAAGCAGGACTTTTCTTGACACGCCTGATATTACGCGCCGAACGAAGTGACGCGCGTAATAGAGGGCAAGTCAAGAAAAGTCGCTTCTTTGCCGAATAAAGTATACTATTTTTTCTTCAAACATAGCAATTTTCAACCAACAATTTTTACTCGAAATTAACTGTGACAACTATCAAAGTCGTCTAGATGTTAGAAATTAAAATAATTAAGTCGTCCGTGGGATTTGCGTCTCCCTGGTTACAGTTGTTTGACAGTTGTTTGCAATTATTAAAGACAGCTTATTGTTGTTGCAACCGCAAGCGCAAATTTAGTGCGAAAATGGAAAACCTAAACGAAATTGAGTCCGCGGCTAATGATGCAGTAGCACGTTTGGGGCCCTCCAAGTCCGATAAGAACGATAATGCTCAAAAAATTTTAAACCCTCATGATTCGCTAACATGGGGAATGATTGCTGAAAGTTGTTCTCGACCATCAGTATCGTCAACAATTACCAATGCGTATCAAGAGTCGGGAACATTTTTGCACGGTTTCAATTTTGAAAATGACTCATTAACTAATTGTACTTTTAATATTACTATAAATAAAAATGATGTTTAATTGTTGTTAATGACATTTGCATTGTTGCTTTGTGACATGTTTCATATTGTTGCCATGACAACATTTTTCCCTCCGCCGTAAAGAAATGGGAAAAAAACTGCTGCCGGCGGAGACATCAAACTTTGACAGGATCAAGTTAGATAAGTAATGTCATCATTATTTGACGTTTGAAGAAAAAAAATATTTTTGCAGGCTTTTTATTATTATTTTATTATTATTTGTTGCGGGCACAAAAAAGTGTGTTTAACCGATAAGGTTTAGTAAAATTTCTTTTTATTATAAAAATAATTAAGAATATTATAATTGTTGACCATAATAAGCTTTGATTTATTAGATTTGCCACTTTTTTTATTTAATATTTAACTGAAAACAACAAAAAATAGTTACCGCTTCCTTAAATGCTACCATAATACGAAATCTTATAAAATCGATGTGCTAGCTTACAAAGGGCAGATAATGGTGATTTTCACAAGAATTTTGATGCCTCACGAAGTAAACAAATTGCATGCGTTTCTTACTAGATTTTGTAAAGTTAAACCTTGTAAAAGAAGACGCACAAAAAATGACCGTCATGGCCCTAAAACATTTACAGTTAAACGTTTCGTTAGAGCGCAAAATGGTATTTTGCTTCCCGTTTGTCAAGCAACATTTTTAAATATTTTGCGTATCATGACAAATAGATTTCAAGGCGTAATGAAAAATGATCTTATGGCGGGTCAATCACCATCAAAAAAAAGAGGAGTGGACTTAATCAGCTTTAAGTTTAAAAGTAGCAAAGAGTCGGTGATAAATTTTATTAAAAAATTCAAATGTGTAGAAGCTTACTACACAAGAAGCGCAGCAACTATTAGGGGATATCTTTCATCTGAGTTGAATAAAAAAAATGAAAATGATGTATAATAACGAGGTAACAGACAATCTTAAAGTTAAAGATTATTATTTTCAAAATATGTTTAACAAATGTATCAACTTGGCGTTTGGAACGTCACGAACGGATGTATTTTCTACTTGTTTGTCATTTAATGAGCAAATCAAAGTTGAAACAAATAATGCGCATAAAAATAAAGACGCATTCATAAACTAAGAGCAGAGGATTTTTATTCACTACTGTCAAAAAAATCAAGTACAGCCAAAGGTCCGGTATCAAAACGCAAGGATCGTCAAAAAATAAGCAAACCAAAGGAAAAATTTTCATGTATACATTGACCGAAAATGAGTTTCATAAAGGATCTAGTGAGGTAAGTTCCGCTTTATTTCATCATTACTCCAATGAAACAAATTTGGAAGGCATTAAAACTTTGAGGTTTGTCTCCGATGGATGCGGTGGTCAAAATAAAAATTGCATTATAGTCATTTTTACATTTACATCCTGTTGAACTTATATACCCAATCACAGTTCACTTCATTTCTTCCTAGCGATCACGTTTTTGGCAGAATCGAACAAATGTTGAAGAAAATAGAAGTTATTACCAGGCCAGAGCAGTAAAATGAAGTAGTCAGTCAATTTTGCAAAGTAATTCGTATGGGAAAAGATTTTGAAGTTGGTAATTGGAAAGAAGAGGCCTATAGGGTGTTAAAAAGGCACTGCCTCTTGGCACTTTAAGTTTTCAATTTTTAAACATATTATTTTAACCAAGACTAAAAATGGATTAAACGTTTTGGTACTCATATTGGAAAACCAAAAAGTGTTTGTAAGGCTGGAAAAGATATCAGGATGATTAATCCTGATATTATTATTGAATTGGGGGCTATAAAAGTTAACCTCTTCAAACTTCGAGATGTTAATAAACTCCTAACAAAAACATTTTGGGGAAGAGTGGAAAAACTTCTAAATCTAGAGTTTTACCATAACGCTTTAAACACAATTAATGATATGCTAGAAAACATTATTGATTCTGAAGAAAATGAATTGAATATTGAACATATTGAAGGAGAAGCTGATGTCTGTGAGGAAATATCAGATTTAGCTGTTTAAAACTTTTTGTTTCATAAATATTTTTTTAAGGTTTTTTCAATGAAAATTTAGTTTCAAAGAAGATGTGTGTTTTATTTGCATTCATATATTGTTTTTTCTGCAAAATCGGCAATCTCCAAGTGTTTGAAGCAAAAACAGAAATCTTCAAACTTAAATTGTTAATTACTTAAAATTTAATGAAATAATTAGGTTAATTTTGTGAATAATTAAAGCCAATGTACAAATAAATATAAATAACCAAAAAATAAAACGTTTAAATTTTGTTAAAAAAATTTATTTCCTGAAAAATTTGTCAAAGTGGAGATTGCTGGTTTTGCTTCTAAACTCCTCAATTGAAATAACCTTTATCAATTTAACGAACCAACATTACGATAAAATATTTTCAACACATTTCACATTTCGTGGAGAAATATATTTTGAAAATTGTGTCTTAAAAAAATTTAATATATCTGTAAGAGGAAATATAATATAAAAGTTTGTCCCTTTTGATGTTCCTTAAACCATATACCTTTTTTTTCGTCTTTATATAATGGGGTCTGGAATCTTTAAAAGACATCTCAGTTCAGGGCGCCACCTGACTGACCTCAGTGCAGGATTCGTTCTTCGTACTCCCGGCGATAGTTCCCGAGTCTACCCCAAACGTCTACCTGCTAAACCAGACCCTCTTCTGTTATCCAGCGATCCAGAAGGGGAATGGCCGCTGTAATGCCGGGATCACTTCCGAAGCACTACATTCATTCATTCATTCTCCATTCATCCACATCCACACTCCATTCATCGGCAAGGAGACTCTCTGTCTCGTTCTAAGTAGCGCGTAGAAGATATTCATCGCTCCTAGTACGGCATCACTCCCATAAGGGCATTTCCTCCTTTCTCATAGGATGACTTACGCAATCTAACTCCTTCAGTCTGACCCACTTTTCTAGCTTCAACTTCCAGCATCTTTCCCTCTTACCTTTGCCGTTGGTGCAGCTGTCTTTCTTCATCTTCTTTTTTCTTGATCACTGCATGGATATAGTTGTGTACGCTAGTCCAACCTGCTTTATTTTTAATCTTTCTCTCAATCATTAGTCGCCTGTGGCCACAGTCCACCCAATCTCTTATGTCCAGCATTAGCATTTTCGTCCACTGTGCCACATACTCCGTGTTGTTCCATTCTTCTTGCCATCTTTAAATTGATAGTTCCGTTTCCTGTCTTTTCTCGGCTATAGTAAGGTTTGGGCCTCTTCTCTCATAGAGCTTTTTCCTTTTCAACGCCAAAACTTGCACTCTGAGATAGCGCGTGATGGTTCACAAGACTGTCGCAGACATAGTCCTGTAGGCGCATGCCACTCGGAACGGACTTGTTCTGTCCACTCGTGCCATGAGCCTCCTATAGGCCGTTATCTCTACCGCCTCACTCCAGACTATTGTCGCGTAGAGGATGATCGACTGTACAACACCGTGTAAGACCCTCCTCCTTTCGGATTTGAGTTCCCCAATGTTGGGCATTACCCTCCTCAACGCAGCCGCACTATTAGCGGCCACCTCCTGCAAGTGCTTCCACCATTTTCCATTCTGGTGCAATGTCACTCCTAGGTATTCTTCATGTTTCTTGAGTGTTAGACATGCTCCCGCACATTGTAATTCAAAACTTTGGCTGTTCCTTTTCCCTTTCAGAATGATGGCTTCGGTTTTCTCTGCCGCAAGTTTCAGTACGTGCTGCATCATCCATTTCTTTACGACGCAGCCTGCATTCCGAACCCGGTATTTGAGATTTTGCTCATCCCGGGCAACTACCAGTACAGCGAGGTCATCTGCGAATGCGAAGGGGGTTGTACCCTCTTCGTATATACAGTTCATAACCCGTCATATGCCATAAATAATAATAAAGTAATTTGTGAAATATTTAAGCCGATAACCATCTTCAGAAATTCCCAACTTTTTAAGTAAACTGTTTGCAAAGGAAAGTGGGTAATTACCTATTATTATAATGAGCCTTGCGGTTGGTTATAGCTGATGAGAGAAATGTCTTAAAAAATGATACCATAAATCAGTCTTCGAACATAAATTGATAAACAATAGTGATCTTTTAACTACTGTTAGAGTTTTATGAATATTAATTGTAAGAAATTTAAAATGTCAAATGACCTTAGGTATGATTTTAGTTCTAATGGAAAACGGTTATATACCAAAATTTCGAGTTTGTTCAAAATCGGGTAACCGAATCTGGAATTGTGCATTGAAAGTGTCGGAACAGTTATAATTACAAGTGCAAAGTAATTGTGGATACAAAAGATGAAGATATCATCAAATGCAACGAAGAACATTCATATATTGTAGAACATATATATATATATATATATATATATATATATATATATATATATATATATATATATATATATATATATATTTATATATATATATATATATATATATGATCAGGAAAAGTCACGTTTCGGTCGTCCAATGTTTTGCACTTGGATAGGTAAGTATATTTTATTTTTAAACCAGCGAAATCAGATTTTGCGAAACAAGAATATTTTTAGTATAACTATAACTACTACAGTGTTCAGTGTTCAGTTAAATTCAAATAGTGAACTGCAAGTGAGTTTGGTTATGACTTCGTCAGTGTTATTTCTAAAGTTCTTTTACCATTTTACGAAGATACTTTTAAAATGTGACGTCCATGGTGTGATAATAATTTTGCAGCTAAAGAGCCAGTGGAACCCTCTAATCAACTGAAAGATTTACAAAATGTGTAGTAAAACGTAAACGACAATTTCAATGCCTCTTTGATTACACCAAACGTATTCTGAAACGTGTTTATGAAAGATTGTGTTCTGAATTATCTAAATTAGAGGCAATTGCAGAAACATGTTTTTAGCCAGAGTACCCAAAGCAACCTGCTACAAAATTATAAGAGAAACATCTTCTTCTAGACAGAGGAGAAAAGATTGTAGCAAATTCAGACAAATAGAACCGCACTTAATTGAACCTATACCTAACCAAATATACAAAATGTATGCTGCTAATATTTTTCCAACTATTGAAAGCCTTCGAAATGAATTGGTTTGAAAGGACGTTCTCTCGTGTTCAGCAAGGACACTTTGATTATTTCCTAAAGCCAATAATTTTAAGTACAAAACTATAGACAAGCGCCAGACACTAGTGGAAAGTACTAGAGTAATTTCTTTAAGAAACAATTATATCAGACAGATAACTGAGTATCGAAAAATGAAACGAAATATTGTTTATTTAGATGAGACCTGATGAAGCTGGTATGATACTCATGACACCTAATAAAAAAAATTGAACAAATAATAATAAAAAGTGTTTTACTTCAGTTCCGCCCAATAAAGGACAGATAATTATAATTTTACACTGCGGTAGAGAAAATGAATGGATCGACTCTGTATTTATCTGCAAAAAAATTAAAGACGCGTTTCTAGAGTATCATGAGAATACGCAAAGATCAAATTTAGAATCATCAAAATCAGTGGCAAGACATTCTCTGAGTCCATGAAAGCAGACCTGATTAGTAGCCAATGGAAAGAGTTGCTCGTGTGGTTGGAAATTACGACACTCAGGACTGATCAAACGACTACAGAAGCTTAAAATAGCTTAAGAAGGATTATGTAATGTCACTCTTATGTTGCCTTTTGGCACTACACAGATCTTGTCAAGGAGTTACAGTTGTATGAAAAAACCATCAACGAACTGATTTTTGTAAACCTATGAAAAACTAACCAAAGACTAACAATTAAATATGATATTTTCTCCAGTATTTCAAATATCTACTAATTAATTAATATTTCTACGAATAACGTCCAGAAAAATAATCAGTAGGTAGTATTAATTTTAATTAACTTATTTCTGTAGAACATACATGTTTACTTTCTTAAAAAAACATAAATCAAATATGGTGCAACAGTAATAACTCTGCAATGTTACAGTTTCTGCGAAAATTAGCAAGATCCAGTTACGCCTATGAAAATTATAATTCATTAAAACTGGTAGGTAACACAAAGTAACGAGGAAGGGAAAAAATATCTTAAACAGAAATTAATGAAGCTCAATTAGAGATGTGGATCATCGGAATTTGAATGATTCAGTTAGGAATAGTACGAAATGATTATTATGGGATTTTAAAAATCAATTATTCGTGCCATTTAAAGTTTTACTACAGCATATTATTTTTCCTATATTGCCAAAGTGATCAAAATGCAGAATAATGTAAGAAGATTGGGTACTACCACATTAATGGTGGAAATAAATGTATAATTGAATTAAATAATGATAGTGACGCAGAAAGAAGGAGAAAATAAATTGGGTGTATAAGTATTTCAACCCTTAACTGGTATGGCAAGAAAAAAATACATATAAGGTATGGCGGGGTCATATTTGACCTTTGGATTTTTTTTGTGAAAAAAAACAAAAAATTAAGCAAATTATAATAAAAAAGTAGGTATATTAATGATTATAACGCTGCATAAACCAAAAAATTCCATATCACTTTTTATAGAAAGAAATATATGGGGTTGACTTAAAAAACCACTCCAAGTAAAATCTCAAAAAATAACGAAAAAACATACGTGTATTTTCAAAAAGTAATAAATTCTTATTAAATAATGTTTAAATAAAGGATCAAAAACCAAATGAGAAATATTTAATTATATACAAAAAAATTTAACAAACAAGTATAAACATGATGATAACTACTCAATATTACACCTACTACAAAAATTTGATGTAACACAATGGTTTTTGCATATATGTTTTTCACACTTATTACATCTAAGTGATTGTTTATTATCATTACGTGGGCAAATATAACATCTCCCACGTTTAGAAGCTCTTTGCCTTGCCTGGTTTTGGTCGTCTACCGGGATGTGGCCAACTCGACGAATAAGTTCTCTCAATTCTCTGGGAATATTTACCATAACAGCACGCCGAACTAAGTGATTGTGTATTAGCTGTTTACCTAAATCAATCAAGAATTTTTGCCGTGTCAACCCAGATTCTGGATTAGCAGCGTTATATAAAACATGTCCATTGACACCAGCAACATCCATGGTCCGAAACCAAATAGCTTGTGGCCATCTTCTAGTACGCCGTCCTACTTTGTAGTTGGCACAAATTTGATCCAGTACATCCACTCCAACTTTGGTAATGTTGTAAAAGTCTATAATATCCGGTAGTTTCTTAGCTGTATCCAATACTTTGTTGTTATGATGGAGACTGAACACTAGACAAACGGATCGGTTTTTGAGAAGAAAGAAAACCAGTTGTCACCAGTTACATTGCGATTGGAATTTACTATTGGTGCAGTGAGCGAAAGAACATTTAGTGTTGGTATGGATAGCTTTTTTGGATTAGGTATTGCATCTTGTTTTCCAGTATAAACAAAGGCATTGATTAGATAATGAGTACGGGCGTCACACAGGCACATTATTTTGAGTCCGTATTTTTCAGGCTTACTCTTTATTTACATTCTAAATTTACATTTTCCACGGAAACCGACGAGCATTTCATCCACTGTTACGTATTCTCCACACGAATAATTAGTTTGACAGTTATTTACAAAATGGTGAAAAATTTCAGAAATTGCTGCCAGCTTGTCTCCATTTACAATACGCTGGTCTCTAGTTTGCGGATCGTCAAATCTCAAAGATGTCAGTAAAAAACTAAACCTTTTTGCTGTCATTACGGAACGGAATATATCATGACCAGTACCATCAGTTGCAAAGAGAGAATTTATATCTTCATTGTTTGATTTGAACACGCCTGCCAAATACAGAAGACCAAAAAATGCTAACATTTCAATTTTGTCAACATGGTTTATTGTACTGCATCCTAAAGCGTTATCTCCATAATTTATTTGCAAACTGGTTATTTTTTCGTTGGTTCTCTCAATAATCTGGTCAATTATTTTATCATCAACTAATAGTTGGAATGCTTCAGCAGGAGTCATAAGTTTGTTTATTCGTGCTGGTCCAGCAAGTCCTTGTACATGTGACACGATATTTGTTGCACGAGTTCGGCTTGACGCAGGAGCTTGCTTTGACCATTTTTTTCTATTTCTCCCGTAATAGTAACTTTGCTGTTCGTTATCACTACTGTCATCCTCACTACTCGATTCGGTACCTAAGATTTGATCGTTATTATTCCCAGTGTCACTTTGATCACCAGCTTCAGAGTCAGTATCATGCTCACTAACAATTGTCTCTGCATCAGATATGTCGAAATCGCTATCACCAATCTGTTCAGCTATGTCTTCTACCTCCTGTTGTGTCAAGGGTCTCGTTCTGACACTTGAATTAGCCATAATTATTTAAAACTAAATCACTGACAATTGGCCTTTTTAAGGTATGGCGGGGTCAATTGTGACCCTATCGACATCTAACACTCAACAAAGTACAAAGTCAACTGCAGCGACTACGTTCAAGTAATGTACTCAACGCCACAGACAAATAGCTGGACGGCGGCGTTGCCAGGTGTTCTCCTTTTTCTGGAATTTTAATAACCATTTTTTTGGGCTCTAAAATGACCCCGCCATACCAGTTAGGGGTTAAGTGATTTCTTGTTAATTGTTGGGTTGTTCAATTAATTATCAAAACCTACGTTCTACTATATTTCTTACTTATACCGTACATGCGACCGAGTATTGGTAGTATAACCCTCCTACCATTATAAACTATTTATAAAACACAGTTCAACCTGCAGAAAAAAGTTCGGAATACTTTTGCACTAACAATTTGTACTGATTCACTAAAAGATCCGTTCCTGAAAGTGAGCCACTCACCTCTAATCCAAGCGAGACCTTTTCAACGTCGACTAATTAATAAAATTAAATTAAAAATCTCAAATTTCCATTTACTTGTTGGAGCGATCTAGCCAATTGGTTGAGCGTAAAAATTGTACCTACAGGTGTGCATGTGTGTGCGAACATGGGTGGAGATTTTTGTTCTCATGCTCAGAAGCATAATATAAGAAAAACAACTTGTATTAGGTAAGATATAGGTGTTATTAATTCAATTATTAATTATCGTCATTTATTTGTCGTTAAAATTGATTAAAATAAAAATTAAAAAGCACTTTATGTTTATTCTATTTTTGCATGTCTAGTTTTACATGTGAGATGATAATATATGCCAGTAAAGAAAAAAACAGCCGAAAAAATCTTATACTTACAGGTTTTTGATTGCACATACGAGTTTACTCCGACACGGCGGTCAAATTGTATTACCCTACAGAAAAGGTGTACAGAGTGTACCACAGAGTGGTAGAAGTTGAAGAAAACGGACTGTCCCTAAACACAAAAAAGACACAATTCTTAGTAATTACAAAAGCCCAACAGCGCCAAGAAAACATAACAATACATGGAGAACAAATTAAAGAAGTTGAAAAATATAAATATCTGGATACAATAATTAACGAAAATAATAAGTAAGTACACAGAAGAGATTAAGGCAAGAATAGGATAGGCAAGAAATTCTTTCAACAAACTGAAAAAAGTACTCTGCAGCAGGGACATTTCAATTTCTTTAAAGATAAGACTTCTGAGATGTTACGTGTTCTCCGTATTAACTTGGACTTTAAAGAAAGATGTTGTAACCGTTTCAAAAGATTTAAAAAGAAAATCATTATAAATTTCGATTATTTTTTTTTTAATAAAACTACTAACCCCATCTATTTGTCAAGTACCTACCTGTAGCCGACTCAAGGATTCTTCTGTAATTCCCAAATATATCCGGTAGATGAGCCTATTCATCAACTTGTCACCCACGCTCAATTTCAGAGAGCGCAAGAATAGCGTCCCCCTCTTTCCTGTTAAGAACGTCCAACCGTTAAGACGTATTTCCAAAGTGGGTCTCATTTTAGAGGTGAGCTAAGCAATCCTTTTCTTGTTGATATTTCAGATAGATATTTATTTTTTTAGATCCTTATTGGAGAGGCTATAATGCTGATATATTTCTAATATATTGTCTCAAGATAATACTGGTATGGAGTTATTCCAGATCATGGCCTAGTAGCGGTATCTTTTTATGGAATACCTAACCCCTCTTATCTGTAATGGTGGTGGATTAATATCGGATGTAGCCGAATCAATGATTTATTTGGTGACTGATTAAATAAGAAAAGAAACAGAGCAGATTCAGGTTGTACCAATTTTTATTATACCTACTTTCAAGACAACGGAAATGATTATGAACTCAAAAAAAAATGAAAATATAGTGAAGTGTTCTAATTTTATTTAAAGGTTTATTTTCTTCATTATTCCAGTTGATAAATAACTATATTATTTTCAATGTAAACAAATTTCGAAATTTGGGGTTAATATAAATATATATTCATTTACTTTATAACTAATTCTTAATTTAATACGATACAAAGCTTTTTTGTTTATGGTAATGTAAACATAAAATAATATTTTGGTATCCCTTTCAGATGACGTAACTATTAATGTTTTCTTTTTGTTCATTACTAAGAAATAATAAAGAATAGTTTTCTTGTAAACTTTCAATAAATCTTAATTTTTTTTTTGCTCTTCCCCTTCGAGGATAAACCAGGGGTGGCGTCCAATAATAAATTATAATTTCATATTATCTAATTGTGCTTGGATTTAAAATACGATATAGTTTCTATATGTTTAAAAAAACCCCGCCCAACACTCTTCGACAACGAGCGATTCTGGCCTTGCATATATCATTGTAGCACGGCAGTGTTACAATGTTTCGGACAGATTGGAAGCCTTCGAGTTATTGGCCTACAGAAGGATATTAAGAATAAGTTGGGTGGATAGAGTCACGAATGTCGAGGTGTTGAGAAGAATGGGAAAAGATAAAGAGGTTTTAAATACAATTAAAGTCAGAAAACTGCAATATCTGGGACATGTCATGAGGGGCGAGCGTTATAACTTGTTGCAATTAATAATGCAAGGAAGAATACAGTGTAGAAGGAGTCGCGGAAGAAGACACATCTCCTGGTTAAATTATTTGAGAGCTTGGTTTAACTGCACTTCTGCTGACCTCTTTAGAGCAGCGGCGTCGAAAGTGCGAATTGCCATGATGGTTACCAACCTTCTTAGAGGAGATGGCACGTGAAGAAGAAGACAGAAAAGGGTCACAGGTAAATTCGCTCCGGTCATATTCTTCTTCTTCTTCTTTTGGCATCATAACCCTGGATGGATCTTTGCCTGTCTGGCTATGTCCTTCCATTCAGATCTCTCTTGTGCCCTTCTTCTCCATTGTCTTATGTTCATTGTTTTCAGGTCGTCTTCCACGTCATCCAACCATCTCGTTCTGGGCCTTCCTTTTTTTCGCCTTCCTATGGGCTTCCATTGTAACATTTTCTTAGTTGTTTTTGCATCGCTTTGTCTCTGCACATGTCCCAGCCATGACAGTCTTTGACTTTTCACAAATCTTACAATGTCATAACCTTCATTTAACTCATTAACCTCGTCGTTTCTCCTGATTCTCCATGTGCCATCTTCCTCTTGTACCGGGCCATATATTTCTCAGAAAAGATGGTTTAAAAATGCCTTTATTAGGTGCACAATCAATAATAACGCATAGCTGGGGTCAGCATAAATAAAGAATGTTGTCTTCATAAAGCAGGTACTTTGATACATTTTATAAATAAAATAAAAAAAAAATAATTTTATAACTTTTTATTTACCTCAATACAAAACTACTTCTTAGATAAAATTTAATGACGAGAATATCACCAAATGATATATATGGTGTTAGAGTTTATATTCCCTTGTTTATTATTTGATTGGGTTTTTCCGTGCTAGAAATTGCAAGTTATATATTTCTTAGAAAAGATTGGTAATTAGTATTCTATCTGAAATTTTATGATAAGAAATAGTGGTGGTGCGTATCTCAATATTATTACTTTAGTTACGGTTTGAATGCCTTTAGTCCATCATGGAGAAATTTGAAATAGGTAAAATGCAAGTATAAGCTAGTTATTGACAAATAAAAGTATAACTACTATAGAGTGTATAGAAAGAAGTTGCAAAGCATTTATTAAAACTCTAAATATTTGTAACAGTGTAGTTAAATGTAGTGTCAAAGTTTATCCACAACCATCAAAGTTTATCAAAAACATTGTTAAACCGGCAAAAATTAAGTAATGGTGTTAAGCGGAAAGCAATGGACGATCTGTGTGAAAAAACCATTGAAGTTGATATACAGCGAAATTAAACGCACTGTATTAAACTCTTAACTCCGCCTACAGTTTTGTTGGATGGATCAAGTAGCTCGACAGAGCTGTTTCCGGTCCCAAGCCCAAGGTTTACAGCCATGTTAGAACCCTGCTGATATACTTTAAAACCATACATCTCATAGAAACAGGATTATGCCTCGGAACAGGAATGATTTTATTACGACGACTAACGCGAGAAAGAGGACAACGAATTTATGGAAAACAAGAACTATGCTTCAAATTCGTACTTAAAGTCTCTAAACACAAGATAGCACGAAATTACAAAAGAGCTTGTACAAAAAAATATAAAAAAAATTATGCTAGATGACTATGTGATGATTTACAGTGGTGTTGCAAAAGAAACCAGAGCCAAAGAAGGAGTCGTCCTGTTAGTACACAGAAAATGTTTACACCAAGTAGAAGAATGAAAATATACCTCTGAAAGAATAGAATTTGTATAAGTTAAACTGGATGTCAACCCTCTTAATGTGATAGCAATCTGTGCACCAGAGAACAACAGAGATACCACTACAAGGGAAAACTTCAATGAACACCTTCAGACTGTAATAAACGAGACCCCAAATGATAAATATATAATTATTAGGGTTGATTTTAACGCCCGTGTTGGCAATGATATAGTTCCAGGAATAAAACAGCGATATAATGAAAATATAAGAAATGAAAATGGAGACCTTCTGACGGACCTCTGCAGCATAAACGAAATACGTATAAATAATACACTTTTCCCTCACACAGAACAATACAAATACACTTTTGAAAACAGTAGAGGACAAAGATCTATAATAGATTATATTTTGTCGAATAGCTACACCCCTCTTAAATCTTGAATGTAAGAGCACTAACATCAGCAGAAATAGGAAGCGATTATAAATTGGTATTGTGCAAAATCAGAATGAAAACACATATATGTGGTAATAAAACACCAGACTACACCACAAAGATAAAAGTAGAAAGCTTACAGGATGACTCCACAATATACCTATTCAAAAAAAGAATAACCGAAAATAAAAAAAATTATCGTTCTAAAGGCGAAGAACTTCATGGTTTTGTACAGAAGTTAAGGAAAAATGTAAAGGAGAGAAAAAAGCTTACCTGAAATATTTGTCAACCAAAAGACAAGAAGCATACCATAATTACAAAATAATTAGAAACGAAATACATGCACTTGTAAGAAAAATAAAAAATGATCACTGGGAACGCTTTTCGAAAGAAATGGAACATGATTTTTACTGTCTGCAAAAGGAAATACGGCGCTTCATAAGAGGTCAAAGAACGGAGGTAAAGGAACTAATGGAACGAAAACACATAGAAAAGGATAAGTGGATTAACTACCTAAAAAAGCTATATGCAGAGGAAGAACAAACGACGCTATATTGGAAGAATGGAAAACGAGCGAACTAATTCTACGAGTAAGGCTTAAAGATGTAATCCATCTTTTGTATAATAAAGAAGTTCCCCTTAATAAAAAAAACTATCGAAAACATCTACCGAAACAACAAAATGGAAGTCAGAATAGATGGACTTACAGAACCTATAAAAATAGGCAGCAGAATAATACAAATGGACTCTTTAAACTCCATGCTCGTCAATTTAACCATGGATGGAATCATCAAAAGCGTTAACAAAGGAAAAGGATACAGAATGAGAAACAAAGAAATAAAAATACTCTGTTATGCAGACTACGCAATATTGAAAGCTCAAGATGAAGATAATGTGCAAAGATTGATCAACAGATTTAACATAAGAGCAAAAGATTTAATATTACAATATCATTTCAGAAAACTAAAACAATAGTAGTCAGCAAAGAACCAACCAGATGTAAAATAGAAATTGATGGCATCAGTATTAAACAAGTAACGGAAATGAAATACCTGGGGATTACACTGTTCAGCTATGGAGACCTGAAGAAAGAAGTGAGAGATCAAGTACAAAAAGCAAATAGACTGGCAGGATGCCTTAATAACACTATATGGTGAACCAGACACATTAACACTGAGATGAAGTAAAGAATTTATAAAGCTAGTGTAAGACTAATAATGACATATGCCCAAGAAACAAGAATTACAGGAAATACGCTGTAATAATAATAGATCGAAAGAGAAGTGAAGACATTAGAAAAAAATGTAACGTAAAGTGTATACATGAATAGAGATATTAATCCGCTAATGAACAAGCAGAATTGATTATAAGGGCGAACGTAATTTCGGCCGGAAAAAGAGCAGGTACTAAAAGCCGGTAGGTAAATTCGGCCGGAGGTTTTAAGTTGCTTCCTTATCTCATAGGTATTTTCGGCCGCAAATCAAATAAAATAACAGAATGCTTTATATTAAAATATTTCTTTATTTCAATAAAATTATTACATCAACTTATTTCTATAATTTAAGTAAACTATAAATTTTTAAAAACCGTTTTGATGTGATACAGATTTAACGAAATTAATTCTAGAAATATTGTCAGATCGAAGCATATTTACCATGTTTTCGATAAATTTTAGTTTGTTTTTTACTTGTTTGTCTTTAATTTTTGCTGGAATATTTAAATTTTTTATTTTTAAATAACTCTGAGATAGCGCGTCTTTTAATTTTCTATAAAAATAAATATAGAAGGGTGACTTGAATAAAAACTAGAATTAAAGTGCGAATGGAATGATTCGCAGGCATTTGTGGTTCTTTTAATTGATGGGTTTTCATATGCCCATGATATTTGGTGGAAAATGAGATTCTGGCGCTATGTAATTTTCTAATAAATAGTCTGCGTATTTATCTATAAGTTTATGGTCCGGTTTGTATGAAATGAGATCAAATTTGAAACAATCTTCAACTTCAGAGGGGTCTAAATAAGTTAGCCCAAAAGTATGAGTAAGCCATTTGCTTTCCTCGCAGTTTTTATCTTTATACATTTGGGTTAACCCTAATGATTGTATTTTCCTATACCACGCCTGGTGCAAGTGGAATCTACAACCATTTAGTTTGGTTTGGGAAGAGACAACTTTTAATGCGTTATGAATTGCGATTTCAAAATCCACAATACCTCCTTCGGTTCAAAAACAATATTATAAAGTTCAAAAATTTTAGATTTTACCACAGAAAAAGTCTCATATATGTGTCACTGGTCTTATTGGGCAACAGACAATACAAAAGAGGAACATAATGTCCATTTTCCAGTCCATGGATGGTAAATAACTGATAAAAATATTTTGTACAATAAGAAAATGTGCCATCCATGTAAAAATCTTTCATTTTACATAAACTTATTATATTTGTATGGCAAGAAAAAACAATGATATTATCAGCTGTGCTGTTAATAAACAAAAAATTTTCACCTGTTGTGGTTTTCGGTCCATAACTATCGAGTACAGAATGTACATCGTGAATATCCTTAGGCAGGGCTGGTAAGAGCTTACGGCGGCTGTTGTACAAATTTCTTCTTATTTAAGATGTTTAGCCAAACTGTACACTGTTGGTGCGGAATACACAGTTACTAGAAGTGAATTAATCCACAACCACGAGTCCGATGAAACTACGTTGGAGAGAAAAATAGTGACGACTTCATGCAAGCGCAAAGCTGAGGAAGACATATCGGAGAAACCTTCAAAAATTATTAAAAGCGTTCTTTCAAATCATTTGCCAGAGAATTTGTCATCGATAGATGTCAGTCTAATAAGAAGAAATTTGTACAACAGCCGCCGTAAGCTCTTACCAGCCCTGCCTAAGGATATTCACGATGTACATTCTGTACTCGATAGTTATGGACCGAAAACCACAACAGGGTGAAAATTTTTTGTTTATTAACAGCACAGCTGATAATATCATTGTTTTTTCTTGCCATACAAATATAATAAGTTTATGTAAAATGAAAGATTTTTACATGGATGGTAAATAACTGATAAAAATATTTTGTACAATAAGAAAATGTGCCATCCATGTAAAAATCTTTCATTTTACATAAACTTATTATATTTGTATGGCAAGAAAAAACAATGATATTATCAGCTGTGCTGTTAATAAACAAAAAATTTTCACCTGTTGTGGTTTTCGGTCCATAACTATCGAGTACAGAATGTACATCGTGAATATCCTTAGGCAGGGCTGGTAAGAGCTTACGGCGGCTGTTGTACAAATTTCTTCTTATTAGACTGACATCTATCGATGACAAATTCTCTGGCAAATGATTTGAAAGAACGCTTTTAATAATTTTTGAAGGTTTCTCCGATATGTCTTCCTCAGCTTTGCGCTTGCATGAAGTCGTCACTATTTTTCTCTCCAACGTAGTTTCATCGGACTCGTGGTTGTGGATTAATTCACTTCTAGTAACTGTGTATTCCGCACCAACAGTGTACAGTTTGGCTAAACATCTTAAATTTTTCTTTATACACCTCCAACGTACTTCACCACTTTTTAATACGTCCTGTTTACAAAACTGAAACTTTTCTACAACTAGTAAGTCACAACCGCGTGAACTCTTAATTACTGAAACAGATGCCATCGTATACAAATAATATATTTTATGCTTTCTATCGACTAGTAGCTTCAAGATAAGTTATAATACTGACTAGCTATAATAATTTTATACCTGTTATTTGTGAATTTTATACATTTAAAGGAATAATCTTAAGTAGGTACAACATAGTTATTAGAATAAAGAGATAAGTAAATTAAAGGTATTTCCGACAGGTACACAGGATTAGGTATTTCCAAATAAATACACAATTAATATTTTACAGAAACTATGAAGCGTAATTACCAATATTTTAATCTCATCGTAAACATCAACCCCTCGGCCGAAATTACCCCTGTCATAAATGGTACCCCTTGATTTATGCAGGTAGGCCAAGGGATTACCGGCCGAAATTACGCCCGCCGGATTATAAAGAGGAAGAAGAAGAAGTATTAAACTCTTACTGTAGAAGATGTATATTTGATTAATTTGAAAAATATTTATAATGACCGAAAACTAGTTATTCCCAAAATTCCGAAGTGCGTACAGGAAATACATGACTTATTAAACTCCATGGAAGTGATGGACAAAAAGAACAGTTTTTTAAATCAATTATCCGATAACCGGATTTTACTTTGACAAATTAATTATAACAAAACTATTAGGCTTTAATTGAATAAGATAGAACAGTTTAAAAAACTTTACAAATTCTGGTTCGAATTTAACCCATCTCACCTTATTTGATAAACTTTTTCAGCAGCAAGGTAACTTTACTTTGTGAAACCGGCCGTAAGATGACTTAAAAATCATTACAGAATAATAACATATTATCAAGAAAACAAAAGCAATTTAGTCTGTATGTGTTGAAATTTTGTAAAAAAACAAGTATTTATGATTTGCTACATTCCGTATAATACCACAAAAAGCAAATACGTGACTATAATACCATTATAATATATTTATTGACGTGATTGGTTGGTGACGAATCACAAAGTTCGGCAGCAGTGATTAATAGTGACGAATCGTATGATTTGTAGGCAGAACTACAAAATACATTAGTCAAATACGAATAACAGATCCGCCTTCTGTATAGTTCTGCTAATTAAAATATTGCTGTAGCAGAATAGGCGGGTCAATACACGATAAGTAATTTTGATAGTGCGTAAATAATTCATTCGGGCAATTACTATAATGTTTGGACGATAAATTAAAAACAAAAGCTACAGTAAAATGGTTGTAAATAGTTATGTGGGTGTGCAGTAAATCCTGTTAGAAAATTCCTAGTATAATTGTAACAGGATCTTCTATATAGGTATTGCAATACCTAGTAGATTTAGTCAACATATGAGGCTTCAAAATGTGGCATTTTATGCTAATCAAACAAAGAAACTCTCGGATAGAGATTTATGTATTTAATACATTAATTACTTAGATAATAAATAAGTCCTTTTTGTTAATTTCACTTTCTATGAAAATTTATTCCAAGATGGGATAGAAGAATATTGTAAATAGTGGATCATGTCTCAAACCTCTATATATATATATATATATATATATATATATATATATATATATATATATATATATATATATATATGGGGATTCTACAATATTCACTGCCTTTCCTCGCTCAACCGTTTCCACCTCTCTCTGTTGTCCCATTCTCCATTGTTTATGCCTCTCTTACTCATGGTCATGGCGTCGTCTAGTTAGTTCCTTCAGGATTTTCGGGGTCGTCCTCTTTTCCTCCTTCCTATGGGGCTCCATTCGGTTATTCTATTTATCCATCTGCTGTCGCTAGTTCTTCTTACATGTCCATACCACTTTAGTCTTTTTTGTTCTATATATGTTAGTATGTCTGTTTCTATTGATGTTCTTTGCTTTATTTCATCACTACTTTTCCTATCCATTCTTGTTACTCTGCAGCATCTTCGCAGGCATTCCATCTCTGTTGCTACTATCTTACTGCTGTTTTTCTTGTTTATGATCCAATTTTCAGCCCCATATGTCATAATATTTTGCACTAATGTTTTATACATCTGTGTTTTTGTCTTCATATTTAGGTGTCTATCCTACCATACTGAGTTAAGTTGTCAGATTGCTGTTCTTGTTTGTCCTAATCTTTGTGTAATTTCTTCCTCTGTTGTTAAACCTCATAATAAACCCCAAGTATTTTAATTTATTCTTTCCTTTGATTGTTACGTTGTCATCAATCTGTAGATCTTCTATATCTTCTTCACTTGTAGATAGGTACTCTGTTTTCGCCAGGTTAATATCTAGGCCAGCCTTGGTATATTCTTCTTGTAGTTTCTTCATCATGTAGCTGAGGTCGTCTTGGTCTTGGGCAATCACTACTTGATCGTCTGCAAAGCTTAACGTGTATAGGTATTCAAACCTCAAAACTGTCAGAGACATGCTCTTCTATCATTACTTCACTCTTTGTTTCATTTAAAAAGTATTTAAGATTTTTAAGGTGTTGGTTTCTTAAAATTCTATGTCTTTTGCCATTATCATTCCTTTGTTCTTTTTCAAATGAATCGATATTCGGAGCACACTAGTTCGCTTGTGAGGTCAAAAAATCTCTAGCTTAGCTTTCTGATTCCAATATAGATTGAGAATTTTTCGCAATCTTTATTATCTATGTCCTTTCTTTCAAGAATGTCTCTTAGCTTATCATGGCGTACTCTGTCAAACGCTTTTTCAAAATCGATAAAACATGAACTTCCCTTTCCGAACCCCATCTGTGTATCACTAATATCTAAATCCAACTTTGGATAAACTCGGTTGTGGATGACTTTTAGAAATATCTTTAGTAGATGGCTCATCAAAGATAATGTTCGATGTTCTGAACATTCGGTGAGTTTACAACAGAACAAAGCCTTACAAAATTTAAGCCTTATACAATTTTCTGTCATTTTTTTTTTCTTAAAATATTTGTAGCTTGCCTGTCAGTATTACCAACCGTCATTTTTTAAATTTGTCTGGTTTTGTGGTAGTGACACAGAATATTTAATTTTAATGAAAGAGATCGGTCTAACTTACGCATATATGGACTATTATTTTGCAGAATAATAAGACAGTGTACTAACAGTTTTTTACTAGCACCAAACATATTTTTTAAATAAAAAAAATTCTTTAAGGGCCAGGGGGACCAAATAAATAGTTTTTTAATCAGTCCAAATTTGGTACAGGATTATATAAATACTAGTTCCAATTTTAGCAACCAGTCTCGTAGAAAAATAAAAAAAAAATGGGCCCAGCCTAGGAGGTAAACCATTTGTGATACGCTCGGTAGTTTATCTGTATCGGTTGCTCTAGTTTAGCACTCTGTAATCTTCTTCTTCCTCTTTATAAGCAATTCTGCTTGTTCATTGGCGCATTAATACCTCTATGGAAGGTTGTCACTAGATCTTTTGCGCTGTCGTCCGATACTTCTTCTGCCGATTGGTGACTTATCTCTTGATATTTTGACGACACGAGTCTCTTTCATTCTGCTTATGTGGTTATTCCATTCTTTTTTTTTCTATTTTGTGTTCATTAATTTATACACTGTACGTTTAATTTTCTTCTGATGTCTTCACTTCTCGTTCGATCTCTCAGCATATTTCCTGTAATTCTTCTCAGTACTCTCATCTCTACCGTTTCCAGTAGCCTTTGCGTTGTGGCTGTGTCGGGTCTTGTTTCTGAGGCATATGTCATTATTGGTCTTACACTGGCTTTATAAATTCTTGACTTCATCTCAGTGTTAATGTGTCTGTTTCGCCATATAGTGTTATTAAGGCATCCTACCAGTATATTTGCTTTTTGTACTTGATCTCTCACTTCTTTTTTCAGGTCTCCATAGCTGGACAGTGTAATTTCCAGGTAGGTATTTTATTTTTATTACTTGTTCAATACTGATGCCATCAATTTCTATTTTACATCTGGTTGGTTTTTTCTGACTACTATTGTTTTAGTTTTCTGTTATGAGATTGTCATATTAAATTCTTTTGCTTTTATGTTAAGTCTGTGGACCAGTTTTTTGCAGACTATATTCCTCTTGGGTCATTAATATTGCGTCGTCTGCGTAACAGAGTATTTTTATTACTTTGTTTTGCATTCTATATCCTCTTCCTTTGTTAACGTTTTTGATGATTTCCACCATGATCAAGTTGAAGAGCATTTCGTGATACTCTTGATATATGCGTTTCTACTTTTTTCGGTTATTCTTTTTTGGAATAGGTATCTTGTGGAGTCATCATGTAAGCTTTCGACTTTTATCTTTGTGGTGTATACTGGTGTTTTGTTATCACATATATGTGTTTTCATTTGAATTTTGCACAATAACAATTTATGATCGCTTCCTATTTTTGCTGATGTTAGTGATGTTAAATCCAAGATTTGAGATTGGAGTAACTCTCTATTTGATAGAATATAGTCTCTATCATAGATCTTTGTCCTCTACTGTTTTGAAAAGTGTATTATGCTTTCCGTAATATGCTCTGATTTTTTCGTCGGTAGGTTGCTCTTATTTCTCAATGCTTCTTATGCAACTCCCTTTAGCGATTCTACTATGTGGGCATAAAGTGTATTTGTGTCGTGGTTTACACATGCAGTATTAAGTCTTTGGTATTTTCTGTTTTGATATAGTTTTGGTATGCTGTCATCGTAAATCGTAAATTTATATTAAACTTTATTCCCTCTCAGTTATTTCGTAGTTTTCGGTTGAGATTTAATTGTTTTAAGAAATACTATAATAATAAAATTTCATTAAATAATGCTTTCTTTAGTTATATAATGAAACTTTTTCTTTCACAAAAGATATTCCATTAAATGCAGTCTATAAATTCTTACAAGTCTAGAGTCTGAACAATTCGAATGTACAAATCGCATAAGGTGACACCTATATCCATTACATCTTAATCAACATCTCCAAGTCCAAATCACAATTTACCTGATCGCATACCTCATTATATCGTTACCGAGTAATTACCAATTAATCTAATTGAAACTGGAGATTTGTGGGAAGAGTTTCTGTCCATGTTACTTATTTTCTGTTCGCTAAACTAAAAATGATAACATTTATTTAAATTTGCATTTGCGGTTAACTATCCCCACGGCCAAATAACCAAAGAATTATCTGAATGTCGGGAAGAGCATCAGAACCTAATTATAAATAGTTTAAAACGCAGGTCAGGCCTTAATAAATATTAACAGTAAAATATTTATACGAAACGAAAGTACAAAATAGTATTAGATTTTACTTAGAAAGTAGTATATAAATAGAGGGTATTTCAAACCCAGTGGAGCACTTCCACGAAATAGTTAATCGCGCAGACAATATAATGTCTAAGATAAGAGCCATGCAGTGGCGTTGCAATATTAAACAATTTGAGAAGATTGTTTCATATTTGAAACCGCACTAATTACAAAATTACTACTCACTTAAATAATAAATGGAGTTTGATTTTATAGATTGTTTTATCGTTAGGTGACTTGCCAGAATTATACCAAAAAAACCTCAATTATCAACTCAGGCGCTCAGTGCCAAAGTGAACTAAGCGACAATTTGGAGATTTTCTGGATATGCTCTTAAACGATTTCATATTACTTCTACTATAATGTCATAGATGTCAAATAGACAAAAACATAGTGGGGAAATTTTATCAACAGTTATTTAATTTGGCACAACTGTCAACCTCTGATACGTTCCATGCCAAACTGACTTAAGCAGCGAATACATTGTGTTTTTAAATAAGCTCGTGAAGTGATTTTTACATGCGACTTTTGATGGTTAAATAAGAAAAATGTTTCGTGAAAGAACAATAAAAATGGTAGAGAAGTGTACTGATGTGTTACAAACTGAGGCTAATAGCAAAGTTATTAATTACAACCCAACTTAAGTTATGTTTATATTTTTAGGTTATATTATGTAATAGTCTCAAATAAGTTTTATAGTTTTGTAATTTTTTTTATTGTTACATTGTATGTTTACAATCTTCTTTATACACAGCGTAATAGAGTCCAGATCATTGTGAAGTGTTTGGTTAAATACATACCACGGATACATAATACTGAGTATTTTGGATTGGAATGTTTGAAGTATCTTTGTATTTGAAGGTTTGCTACAGCTCCATAGTTCTATTCCATATGCCCAAACTGGTATAAGTATAGCTTTGTACAGAAGCAGCTTATTTTCAAGAGATAACTGAGACCTTTTGTTAAATAGCCAGTTCATATTTTTTAGTTTAGGATCTAGTTGTTTTCGTTTAGTTTTAATGTGCGTTGTCCATGAAGTTTTTATCCAAGTGCAATCCCAAGTAACTGGTTTTATAGGAATGATAGTATTATTACTGTCTTGTTAGACAATCTACATGTCCACATGTAAAGTAATTTGTACTGATTTGCTAGTATTAACACAGATCTTCCATCGCTTAAGCCAGTTTTGTAATTGATCTAAATGATTTTGTACTTTTTGTGATGCTACATTTGGGTCGATATCCACTGCGAAGATTCCCGTGCCATACTCTGAGATAGCGCG
>NW_027312573.1:0-28121 GCF_040954645.1 Diabrotica undecimpunctata | reverse complement strand
ACGCGCTATCTCAGAGTCGTGTTTATTGAAAATCGTATATAAGGTCGAATAAAAGTTACTGCTTTATGAATCAAATCAAATTTAGAAAATTAAAGGATTGCAAAGCGTTACAGCACTAAAAGAAAACAAGGAAAAATATATTCTCTAAATTCAATTGTTTTTGTATACGAGTCAATCTCCTACATGAAAAATTAATAACAATTCTTCGTTATATACAAACATCCTTGCACCTTGAATGTTGACAAATAATTTAAAATTTTAAAGTAACATTTTTTTTTCAGGTTAATATAAACTCTTCAGGGCTCCAAATCACGACAATTACCTTGGTAATAACACTCCTCGCATTTTATTTCGCCTTGATGGCGAACAAGTTCAGATTGGATAAATGGGTAGGATTATACTGCATGGTTATATATCTGTTATTTGTAGCTCTAGCAAGTATGATTGAGCTTAATGTCTTCATGGAAGTAAATTTACCTACTTGTCTCAGGTGACCAAGATTGATATTTTGTTCTAGGACCAAGATTTTATTGAAATGTATATATTTTTATATTTGTACATAACTTTGGATTAGTTTGTATTTATCATGTTAAAGATTAACGTGTTAGTTTTTGTTATGTATAATTTTTTAAATACAATATTAAGCATATAAGATATCGTATTTCATTTATTCATGTAAATTTAAAAGAATAACATTCCCAAAACATAAGAGTTACCATAATTTGGCTACTATTCCTTATTGATATAGCAAGAAATGAAATTGTAAATCACTATGCAAAACTTGCCACTGCATTATCTGACATTACGAATAATATCCAAATTTGCAAGGATTTAAAATATCCCATTAAAAGAGGAACCAGATCCATATAGCAGCAGCACTCTCATACTATAGATTGTCTCAAAGTGACTAGTCTGTACAGGGTAAATGCACAACATCGATACCATATTTCTTTGCAAACTTGTATTAAAATAAACGTCACTTCTTACTACTTAGCCTAATCCATCTTTTGTGTTGAGGGTAGCTTAAGTACTAATGCGCACTTAAGTCCCTGCCTGGCTTCCTTCTGTCAGTGGTTCTCAAACATAAATAATATTTGCTACAACATACTTGGGTTAAATTAAAATAAAATAGAAAGTAAGAAATGCCTGTTATTTATGTCACACAAGCAGTTTGTTTTTAATTCTACAGTATGTGCTAGCGATACAAACCATTTTTTTATAGATTTAAATAAAATCGAATAAAATAAAACTAAAATATAAGGAAACATTTTATTTATGTATTGTTCCGTTCAAAAGTTAAGCAGGGAAGGACTTTTAAAAACCGCACTGTATATGTTGGCAGCAACAAAATGTAGAAATATCCGAAAATAAAACTAATAAATAAGTTAGCAATAAAAGAAGTCATTGTATTTAATTTCATGTGTAAGTAATCGTAATTGTACACCATTATATTTAGTTCCTTTTTCTGTCAATCGCTGTCACATTTAGTTTCTGCTTCACTATCATCATCATCATTATTATCGTCACTGTCATCACTATCTCCGTTATTTATATTTATAATAATTGGTTTGATATCATCCAACATATTGTCAATTTCCCACATTTTTTTCTGTTGCTATTACGTGGTTTACGTAGTTTTTCCATTTCTCTGGCGTAATGACCTGTAACGCTGCTGTAATTAAATTTCGCATTTCAGCTTCTTTAAAATTCGCGTTGCGTCCAGCTATACACCGTTTCACTTCACTCCAAACCATTTCGATGGGATTGAGTTCACAGTGATAGGGTGGGAGATTCAGAATTTTCACATCGTGCTTTTCGGCAATATCTTCTATTATGTACCTGTCACATTTTGCTTTGAAGGCCTTGACTACATCAAGTAACTCGCATTTTAGGTAGTCTTCTTCAAAAAATAGGTCCTTTGGCAGAAGCCATTTTTGAATATCTTTTTTAGTGTTGAACTGTTGGGAATTTGTTCCGACTTTCTGCTGTGATAGGAGACATTGTCCATTACCACAACAGTTTTTTCTGGCAAATTTAGCATTAAGTTATTTTCGAACCAAACTTCGAAGGTCGGTCCATCCATTTCGTCGTGGTAGTCCTAAGTATTTTTCTTTTCCAAAAACGTGAGCTTTGCTCCATCAACTAATCCACTGGTAGATCCTGCGTACAATAAAACGAACCGTGCACCATGAGCTGTCAGACCACGAACAAAAACATCACGATGAGATGCAATTGTTTTATCAACCCATTCTTTTTTCACACTGTGCCCGATATTTACCCATGATTAATCAAAATACACAATGTTGTATCCTTCTGCATGGTATTTACGAATTGCGCGTAAATAACGATGACGCCACGAGATGAATTCTGGTTTTTTAATCAAAATTGAATTTCTGCCACGTTTTATAAACACAAAATCCATATCACTCAGCAAGCGATGTAGCGTGGCCCGTAAAAAGTTGGGCAAAGTTTCTTCGACATTTACAACAGATAATATGTTGTTTATTGTTGGTGGTATGTTGTCACGAAAAAATTGATGAACTATTCTACGAATTTGGCCCCTGACACCTTCATCGTACTTGTTTTCACAAGAATTACCAACCTTTCGCTTCCTTGGCCTGCTCTTTGGAGATTGTAATCCAGTAGGTGATGAATATTCCTATCGTATGCGAAACAGGGTCTTTTCGCAAACACCACTCATTTCTGACACTTTCCTAATTACACTTGATACAGAATCGTTGTTATCCTGATTAAGAATATAATTAATAATATTCATTAGTATCTGCTTCTCTGAAATATTCAGAGCTTTTCCACGTCTCCATTGAACAATTTCCTCCATTTTGCGGTAAAAATTAGGCGTCAAATATAACAGCCAACAACAGAAAATAACAATAATTGCCAACAGCAAATCACAACAACAGCCACCAACAAATAATAACAATAACAAAACAGTAACAGTACATCCAAGATGGTACAAATAATCGTAACTCGAATATGTTTACGCGTCCCGAAGAACAAATAAAGACTAATTAAGGCCCTGTGAACAAATTCCCTTCGTTGGCTCAGTGAAGATGTTCGTTCTGTTGTAATGGAAACACCAAATAATAGTAGCAGAGTTTATTGTTGAGACGTACACTATGGGTGTAGACCCGGGATTACTTTGAGTAGAGACTGATGAAGTTGATCGTTGAAGACTATATGTTCGTTGAGTGAATATTGATTGAATGCTTCTCTAGTCAAGAGATATTAGTTTTATATAAATTCTATTTGGGTCAATATTTTTCGCGTACCTAGCGTGATATGTGTATTTAATTTATGTAAATTGTTTAACTTTGTCAGTACTTTTGACTGATGTCCAAATTATTATTTATAATTGACCAAATGTGTATGTAACCTAATTAACTACGTGTGTGTATTTAATAACAAATAGATTCATTCGGTCTACTGGGTGATAAAATTATACTGTCCAATTTCGGATATGAATTATGAAGATTTGATATTGGACATACTGCGGAATCGGGCAATCTGGCCCAAGTGTCAATACTCAAAGTTTACATATAAGTATTACATAACATAGTAAAATTCAAACATGATAAATTATAAATAGTTTAAGAATAATCAAAATCTTCCAACCGTACCCTAGCTATCAATGTCCGACTCTATCTCTAGATTAAAATTAGGGCAATTGGATGAAAATGTGGAAAGTGGGATGTCAACTTGGGAAGTCGACCGTACATTGTTGTGCCGATTACTAACTAATACAGGTACTTCCTGTTCGTTAGTCTGAGTTTGTGGATTCCCTGAACGACATAGTCGTGCAACAGGACGGTACTTCCATAACGTGAGTATCCCAATTATTACCATTATAGTAATGATCCCGGTGGCCACAAAATAATGCCAATTAGATTCGTGAATCGATCGCCACTGCGTATGCGTCATTTCTTGTTCCAGACTCTCCTCCTCAAGTAACACATGACGTAGCTCTCCTCCTGGTATGTCAAGGTAGGTGTTTAGAGGCGTGTTAAACTTGCGGGGTGTCCTCGCCACCAGTTGGGCCACGGGAGTGATTGGCGACTTCAGGTAACTCGTCACTGCTCTGTCCACCCCACTGCTAGTGGGGAGTAATGTAATATTTTTCGTTTGGGCGATACATTTGGGTGAAAGCTTCAGGAATGTGACTCGTTCCAGTACTCTTTCGCTCCGATTTCCATCGCAAATAATGGATATGTGTATCGTGACTGGCGTGATAACTAGCCAGAGGTTGGGAGTACCCATCTTACTCCATTGAGCTGTCTGTATTGTCCTGGCTACCACTGGACATGTGCTATTCTTAGATCGCTCATAAATTTCTTCTAGTATGCAGTTTGGTTGGGTATCCATGTTTCTTATAGCCGTTGGTGAGCACGCTATCTGCGCCTTTGTCAACAGTAAGCACCTTTCTCTATCTTCCGTGGTCAATTCGAAGTAGTGCAGTGTGTTATAATCTACGACCAGTAGATTCCTTGGGGCGACAAATGTGCGCAACACCGACCCCCTCAACGTTAAGTGGTATGGCCGTGACTTTGAGCATGCTGTACTTATTTTTCCCTGTCACTATGAAGTAGCCGATGACTGTTATATATCTGTCGTCATGACTGACTTCTGTTTCTATAATGGGTTGTCGTCGTATTTCGACCCCTTGAGGCAGTATCTGCCCTGCTTTCCCTATTAATTTGGTTATTTCACCCGGTTTCACTATATCAATGAAGTGTCCGTGGTTATAGTGAAGGTTTAATATTCCCTCGTAAAATTGAGTATATTCGTTTATGAAGTCCATAACTTGTAATGCTATCGTTTGTATTCGTAACGTGCTATATTCGGTTTCTAGTTTTTGTGCTTTGTCTTCTACTTCGTTAAGTCCTTTAGATATTTCTTGTAGACCTGTGATTAGTGCTTTGTTAAACTTGTTCATTTGCTCGTTTATCCTGTTCTCTGTATGATTGATTGATGTTATTGTTTCTAACATTATCTTCGCCTGGTGCTGTGATCCCTTTATTAGCTCCTTTTGGTTATTATCTAATGCTTCAATGTTACTGTAGGCTTCGTCATTGACTCCAAATACTGAGGTTAATATTGTTCCTAATATTCCTCTTCTTTCCCTTCCTTTTATTTCTACTGTCAGCCCCTCGCTTACTGACTCCGCCTTTCTTTGTCCTTCCTCCAATTTCTCTATTATATCCTTACAATTCACGATTTTTATCTCATGACACAGTTCTCGTACGCCTTGTATCATATTTCCTACTAGTTGGTGCTCTGTTCGAATTCTTCCTTTTTCGAGTAACACCTTTATTCGAAATGTTCCCCGGTCTATGACGACCTCTCCAAGGTCTTCTGTGAAAAATCCTGGTACCGGATTATATATTTTATACGGTTCTGCCTTTATGGGTTTTAACATTGTTAAAAACATTATAGCTACTAGTATTTTCTTTCATCTTAGTGCTGCTGCCTTTTTCGGCTTTTCCTGTTTCTCTTCTTCCAGTCGTATTAGCTTATGTATGGGTCTTTTAGTCAGTTTCCCCGTTTGCCTTTCTCACTGTTACTACTCTGGTTAATCCCTCCGCTCCAGGGTGTGTTTCTGTTACCCTCGCTAATGGCCATCTGCCTGGAGGTGTATCCTCTTCTTTAATTATAACTATTTCTTCTTCTTTTATGTTAGGGTGCGCCTTATGCCATCTATTTCTCTGTTGTAATTGGTGCAGGTATTCCTGTTTCCAAATTTTCCAGAAGTCTCTTTTTATTTTCTCCACTAATCTCCACCTCGTCGGCATCTTCAAATAAGTCGTAAGCTCTTCTTCCCGATTTGGTGATATAATTTCTCTCCCTATAAGGAAGTGAGCTGGTGTCAGGGCTATTTTCCCTTCAGGGTCTTCTGATGACCCACATAATGGTCTCGAGTTCATACATGCTTCTATTTGTGCCAGCACCGTACTCAATTCTTCATATGTTAGAACTGTTTCCCCGATGATTCTTTTCAAGTGATATTTCATTATTCGCACTGCGCTCTCCCATAATCCTCCGAAATGTGGTGCATATGCAGGTATGACATGCCACTGGGTACCTAGTGCCAGTAATCCTTGTTTTATCTCGTCATCTATTTTTTGATTTTCTTTTTTCAACAAATTTGCTGTTCCTACGAATGTGGTTCCGTTATCGCTGTATACGTTGTTGCACTGTCCTCTGCGTGTCGTAAATCTCTTGAACGCTGCGATGAAAGCATCCGTAGACATATCGCTTACTACCTCAAGGTGTACTGCCTTCGTTGACAGACACACAAATACTGAGATGTAGCCCTTATAGCTCCTCTGTCCTCTGCCTCTCGTGGTACTTATTTTTATTGGCCCGGCATAATCTATCCCTGTGTTAGTAAAGGGATGACTCGGGTTCACTCTGTCTTTCGGTAGATCTCCCATTAATTGTTGTGCTGCTTGGCTTTTATACCTCCTGCACCTTAAACATTTTGCTAGATGATCTTTCACGGTTCTTCTGCCGTTGATTATCCAGTATTTCCTTTTTATGTACTGTAGTGTTTGTTGTAATCCGCTATGTAGATTTCTTGCGTGACTATCTGTTATAAATAACTTTGTTAATGCACTATCCTTTGGCAAAATTATCGGATGTTTTTCTCCGTACTTTAGATTCGTGTGTCTCAGTCTTCCGGTGACTCTTAGAATTCCTTGTCTATCCAGGAATGGTACCAATGACGCTAATTTATTTTTCTTGTCTAATTGCTGTTTCTTCTCCAGCTTATTTATTTCTGGTTTGAAGTAGGCGTGCTGTGTGTGCTTTATCACCTTTAATAGAGTTTCCTCTAATTCTTGGACTGTAAGCTGACTTTGCCCATTGTCCTTCTTTTTTCTGCATTTGTCTGCAAATCTCCTACAATATGAAAGTACTCTTCTCATTCTTTCTAAATTTGAGAATCTCTCGCATATGTCCTCCTTTATCGTTGTCGTGTGCACCGTTATTTTCGTTTTGACTTCCTCCTCATTTGTCTCTGGTATTTCTTCTGATTCCTGAGTTAAAGTTTTGTTACTAGTCAGCCAAGTTGGTCCCTTCCACCATAGCTCTGCTTCTAATAATTCTGATGCGGTACTTCCACGTGAGAGGATGTCCGCTGGATTTTCCTTTGTATCTACCTTATGCCAATTTTTCGGTCCTATAACGCGTCTTATTTCCTCTACTCTGTTGGCGACGAACATTTTCCACCTTTTTGATGATCCCCTTATCCAAGCCAGGGTTATCGTTGAGTCCGACCATGCACATACCTCAATGTTTTCCCTGTTCAATGCTTGTAGGGTTTTCTTCATTAAATTTGCTAGTAGTACCGCGGCACACAGCTCGAGCCTCGGTAACGTCGTTTTCCCTTTCAATGGTGCGACTTTCGATTTTGCTATCATTAGATTCGTTTTAATTTCTGGGCCTAATACCCTTGAGTAGATTACCGCTCCATATCCTTTCATAGACGCATCTGCAAATCCATGTAGTTCTACTCTGTTTATCTTGCTTAAGTTGTTCCACCTGGGCAATGTTATTTTCTCCAGATTTACTAATTGCGCCTGGTATGTATTCCACCTGCTTTGTTGGTTGCTAGTTAATTCTTTATCCCAACTGGTCTTTTGCTCCCATAATTCCTGTATGAACATTTTCGCCTGAATTACTACAGGTGCTATCCATCCCAGTGGGTCGTATAGTTTTGCTACTTCTGACAGTACGTGTCTTTTCGTTATTTTCTTTGCCGTCGTTATCCCTATTTTGAATGTGATTATATCCTCTTTAGGTGACCAGTGTATTCCTAACGTTTTCCGTACTTCTTCTTGTTTGAATGCCTTCGAGTCTACGTTCCTCATATCCTCCGGTACGTTCTCCATTATTTTTTCTTCGTTGCTCAACCATTTTCTAAGAGTGAAACCTCCTTTTCTGAACAGTTGTATTAATTCCTTTTGGGCTGTTTCTGCTTCCTGCACTGTCTCAGCTCCTCCTAGTATATCGTCTACATACATGTTTTCTTTTACAATTTTCGATGCCAACGGGAACCTCGCTCCTTCGTCTTCTTGTAATTGTTGTATTGTTCTTAACGCTAAAAAGGGTGCTGCGGCCGTGCCGTATGTCACCGTCGTTAAGTTATACTCTTGTATGTGGTCCTTTGTGTCCTTTCTCCACAAAATTTTTTGATATTTTTGGTCTTCTTCTGCCATTCTGATTTGTCTAAACATTTTTTCCAGATCCGCTGAGTATGCTACCTTATTGGATCTCCATCGTAATAGTATATTTGTCAAGTCTTGTTGTAATTTCGGCCCTGTGTGCATAATATCATTCAGGCTTACTGCCGATGAGCTTTTGCTTGATGCATCAAACACGGCTCTTATTTTCGTTGTAGTACTGTCCTCTTTTCTCACTGGATGATGAGGTAAGTAGTACCCATCTCCCTGGTTTTCTGCTATTACCATATGACCTTGGTTTTCATAATCTTCCATGAATTGTCTGTAATTCGCTTCTAACTGTTTGTCTTTTGCAAACTTCCTTTCTAGTTGCATCAATCTGGCGAATGCTTGCTGTTTAGATTCTCCTAACTTTGCGACGTCTTCCCTAAACGGAATTTTTACTTCGTATCTCCCTTCTTCATTCCTTTTTACAGTCTGTCGATACAGTTCTTCACATTCTTGTTCTTCCACTGAGAAACTTGTATCCTGATTTACTTCTTCTAATTCCCAGAAGTTCTTTATTTGTACGTCCATTTCTTGTCTTGATATATAGCATACTTTTATATATTTATATTCTCCCTTTCTCGTGCTATTCCCGAAACTATCCATCCTAGTTTGGTGTTTTGACTCAGGAGTCCATTACTTATTCTGTGCATCCCTTCTGTCAATATGTAACTGTATTCTTTTACTCCTAGTAGTAAGTCTATCTTCCCTACCTTGTAATATCTTGGATCTGCCAGTATTGCATTTTTCTCGTTATAGTCCGGTAGAATTATATCCTTTTCCGGTAAATTCCTTGTTATCTTCGGTAGTACTAGTGCTTCTATTTCCATCTCGAAGTCACTTTCGTAATGAGTTTCGATTAAAAGTTTCATACTCCAGTTGGCTGTTTTTTCTCCTGACGAGCCTATCCCGGATATGGTCGCCTGTATGGGCTTCCTTGTTGTTCCTAGCGTCGTCGCAGCTTGTTCCGTTATAAATGCGCATTGTGACCCTTGGTCGATTAGTGCTCTCATTATGTGTGAATCTCCTTTCGCATCTCTTATGCGTACCACAGCTGTCGCTAGTAATGCTTCACCTTCCTTATGGCTTGCACAGTTTACTGAATTCTGCCCTCTTTGCTGGTCGTTGCTATTCCTAGGCCCATTGGTATCTTGTGTATTTTCTCGCCTTCCGTTATTTTGTTCTCTGGCGTTGTATGGATTATTATTTCCTCCTCTGTACCTATCAGCTTGGTACCCGTTTCTTCTATTGTTTGAATCTCTTCCATTTCTTTCTTGTGTTTGTTCTCGTTTCGTTTCATTGGAGTTTCTTTTGTTGCTTGTGTTTCCTTTTTCATAATGCAACATATGGTGGTGGTCTCCGCCACAGTGTCTGCACCTATATTGTGAATAACATTGTTTTTCTTTTTTATGTGCTAGGCAGTTTGTACACAATCCTTTTTCTTTTATCATCCTGTTCCGGTCTCTTACATTGAGTTCCTGAAATTCTCTGCAGTTCGGTACTCCGTGATCTCCGTTGCATATCACGCAATGTGTTCTTGGTTTCCTAAGAGATCCTCCTTGCTTCTCTTGTCTTTTTTCTGACTCCAGCAGTTCCAGTGTCTGAAATCTTCGCTGTAGGAATGTTTGTGTCGATTTGTACGTCGGTATCTCTCTACTGTCTCCAATGTGGTTTTCGTACAGCCTCCTAGTTTCATTGTCCCATTTCGTTATGATAATTCGGGCTATCAATGGGCTCCACGCTTCCGTGTCTGTTCCTAACCCTCCTATGGCTTCCAGACTTTCGTGGAAGGTGTCATGTAGTGATTTCAATGCTCTAGCAGAAGATTCCTTTACTTCCTGCGCTAGTAGCATCCTGTCTATTAATTTAAACAATATCATCCTTGGGTTCTCATACCTATCTTTTAGCATGTTCCAGGCCACTTCGTAGTTGGCCTCGGATATGTTTAAGTGTTGTATCATTCTGTTGGCTTGCCCTCTTACTTGAGTTTTTAGGTACTGCATTTTTTCTGCGTTTGACAACTGGTCGTTTTCATGTATTACTTTAGTAAACAGATCGTGGAAAGTTCTCCACGTTTCATATCTGCCTTCATACACAGGGATTTTTACCTGCGGCAATGTCACACCGTCCCTCCTCTGTGTGCTTTCTGGCCGTTGCATTCCTGGCCTTATTTTCTTTAAAACTCCCCTGACTTTCCTCTTTAGATGATTTATTCTCTCTACTTCTCCAATATCTGTAGCGTCCAGTTCCTCATTTACTGCTGCTTCAATCATTAGTGTATTCACCACTCTGAGATAGCGCGTTAACTCTGACTGCAATTCTTCATCCTCCTGCAAGTCTTGTTCATTTTCTGGCCGTAATAATTCCTCGATTCTTTGTTTTCTTATCTGTATCTCCTTTACTTTCGGTGCTTTTCCTCTTTTCAGCACCCTTCCATATTCTTCCAACAGGGTTTTCCCCTCAATGTATGTCTTAAATACCTGATCATAGTATTTTGTTTCAAAATATTTTTCTTTCGTTATACCCCCTTCTAGCAGCTTTTCGTGGTTATTTAAAAATTTTGCCCAATATTCTTCTAATTTTTCCTGTCTATCCCGGATGTATTGTTGATTTTTCCGAGATTGGGAATCCTTTTTTGTATTTGAAACGAGTTTCACTATTTCTGTTCCTATTTCCGCTTGCTTAACGTATAGACTCTCCATGATTATTTTAAAAATTTTTACATTCAGCGGTAAATATATTAGACAATACTAAATGTACGTTATGTATTAAATAAGTATACCTGTATTATAACACTTTCTTTTCTATCGGAATGTGCAATTTAGCGAAATATGAGTTTGACCTTGCCTGCTGTGCTATTCTTTGCATTGAGGTAGGTCAAGATGTAATCCACACACTCTTATAATGATATATATACATATATATATATATATATATATATATATATATATATATATATATATATATATATATATATATATATATATTGTTATCAAAATAAATGAAATTATTTGCTACGTAATTATTTTAATTTTTCGAAATAAAATATTTAATTGTAATTAAAAGCAAGCTATATGTATGAACGTTTCTTTTTTCAAATTGTCATACAAAATTACTGTTTAGTTAATTATAGTTGTGAATGACGTTGATTTTTGTTTTTATCAATTCTCTGTATTATTTAAATGGTATGCACTCTAAAGTACATTATTATACGATTGATAGAGTGGAGATTGTTGTTCTAAATTGTTAAATTGTAATAAAAAAAACTTGTTAAATTGTAAGATTGTAAAAGTTGGAAGATTTTGTAATTATTCAAAAACTTACGGTTTTTTGTGTTCTTAGACGTTGAGGATCCCTCGCTTCTGGTGGGTTCTGCAATCGGTCCTGTCCTTTGGCTGCTCTGCGGCTCTAGTATGGCTCTCGGCTTTGGTACTGCTCTCGGCTCTAGTATGGCTCTCGGCTTTGGTACTGCTCTCGGCTCTAGTATGGCTCTCGGCTTTGGTACTGCTCTCGGCTCTAGTATGGCTCTCGGCTTTGGTACTGCTTTCGGCTCTAGTCTGGCTCTCGGCTTTGGTACTGCTCTCGGCTCTATGGTACCGCTCTCGGCTCTAGTATGGCTCTCGGCTTTGGTACCGCTCTCGGCTCTAGTATGGCTCTCGGCTTTGGTACCGCTCTCGGCTCTAGTACCGCTCTCGGCTCTAGTATGGCTCTCGGCTTTGGTACTGCTCTCGGCTCTGGTACTGCTCTCGGCTCTAGTATGGCTCTTGGCTTTGGTACTGCTCTCGTTCTCCCGGGTCTAGTGGTCTCTCTCTGCTACTGAGGGTGTTGCTGTCGTGGACTGTATAGGCTCTCTCAAACTTCCTTGAAGTATTCTGTTTCTCGATAGGACCATGAACAAATTCCCTTCGTTGGCTCAGTGAAGATGTTCGTTCTGTTGTAATGGAAAACACCAAATAATAGTAGCAGAGTTTATTGTTGAGACGTACACTATGGGTGTAGACCCGGGATTACTTTGAGTAGAGACTGATGAAGTTGATCGTTGAAGACTATATGTTCGTTGAGTGTGAATATTGATTGAATGCTTCTCTAGTCAAGAGATATTAGTTTTATATAAATTCTATTTGGGTCAATATTTTTCGCGTACCTAGCGTGATATGTGTATTTAATTTATGTAAATTGTTTAACTTTGTCAGTACTTTTGACTGATGTCCAAATTATTATTTATAATTGACCAAATGTGTATGTAACCTAATTAACTACGTGTGTGTATTTAATAACAAATAGATTCATTCGGTCTACTGGGTGATAAAATTATACTGTCCAATTTCGGATATGAATTATGAAGATTTGATATTGGACACCCTGGATGTATCAAGCTCTTAAACATATTCTATACAAGAATTACTCTAATTGCTTCTTAATTACTGAATAACTTAGAAAAAAGTATTTGCAGTTGATATCAACCATAATTACAAATTCCTTACACATTATGGCAGTAATTAGCACCGCAGGGACATAAATAATATTTTAAATTTGGCAGTTAGTAGAAATTACCGGAATTATTTTAAACTTTGAAACAAATGTTTATTTAATGCACATTTTATTATATTACTGCTACTAATAAAAGATAAAAGTTGATAAGTTACTATTAGAAACAAATAATGTATAGTATTATGTAAAATTATTAGCAATCGATATTTGTAAATTACATAAAATTGTACGTGAGGACTTGTTGAGAACTCCTGCTTTATTCTGTTGAGAACACTGCATAAAACTGGAAACGTCTTGGCGAAATTCCCATAAGGTTAGCATTGCATATCTTACCCTGTACAGACTAGTCACTTTGAGACAAAGTGACTAGTGACAAAGACCCTCGTTGGGGATATCGGTCTAAACATATATGGAAAGAGAGGGTTTTTATTTAAATATTTAGAATATTTAGGGATGTTAGGTAAAATATCTGCAATTAAAAAAAATGTGTTATATATACTTATATCTCTGTTAGCCTAGCAATGTAAATTAATAGAATTTAAATAGATAATGAAATTATATAAAAAAGTAGGAACCAAACATCCTGTTGGAAATGGAAATTTATATACAATGGATTGATTTATTAAAATAAAAATTTAATACAACTGATAAAATAAAGTACACTGTAACAATTTACAAGTTTATTTAACAATTTATTTTACAATTTTTAATATTTTCTTTTTCTTAACTTTAGATTTTTCTTTAATATATCCATTCAATTTTCTAATTTTAAAATATAATTTACACTTAAAAAAAAAGATGTTTGACATCTGAACTTACCTTTACTAACACAGCTAAATCCATATTATAGAATCTGTATGCACACTAAAAAATGGCATGTACCATCAGAGTAGAGTACTGAATGAATAGAGCATGGATTTGCTTGAATGAAAGCTGTATGTTGAAAGGTACCTCCACATGGTAAGTCTACAAGCGGCGGACCAGCTAGTGCGTCTATTTCAAGAGAGGGAAACATGTGAATATGAAGAGTCGTTAATTCCTGATCTAAAAAGATCTAAATTTGTCCATTTACCGCCTATATATGTAAGAAAAACCAGTAATGACCATTTGCCAATATGCTGTCAGCAATAGAAATTCTTACATGCGTTACCGAAACCCTGGATGCGCTTAGAAGACGAGATTCTTTTGTAGAGAATGCAAAATGTACTTGTGCATTTCTCCTGTACGAGGATGTTTTTTTCCAGTTTCATACTTAAATGATATGATATTTAAGTCTTGATTTCCATTTTTTTTAGTTTTTATAAATTCGTTATTGTTTTTACAATTGAAAAGAGAAAATAGAAAATATTGTTAAATTATTAAAAACCCTTTTCTTGGGACTCAGGAGGATATAAACAAACTAAATACATGTGCCTGCAATTGTTATTTAAAACAACGAAAACTTTTTATTAAATATTTATTTAAATTATAATATTGTACAAATATATATTAAAATTTTATAACATATATCACATAACATAACAAATATAAATATCACCAGTACATTTTATATAAATAATAAATTTAAAGAAGATAATGTTAGATTTCTTTCTTGTAGTAATATTATTGGTAATAACAATAAAATCTAGATAACATAGTGTGAAAAATTGTTCAGTTAAAAATGGTTAATATTGTATAAACACTTATCAATACAAAGAAAGCTGAAGCTACCCGAGTGCTGCTGTTTTCTGAAAGAAAAAAGATCAGGATTATTAATTTGTATGAAGAGTTTAAACACAAAAACCATACACATTCAAATTAACAAGTAGGTAACATAAATATATGTCGATTTGTAACACTATGACATAGATATGCTCTCTACTTCTAAATTTGTATAAATAATAGTACTGAAAGATTAAATGTTCATTTATGATAAATATTTTAATAATCACAATAGTGGTTATGATATCAATTTGAAGGGTCATGGGGAAAACACGATGAATGTAAATTTTTGGTCATTTTGCAATTCTTTCGCCATCTGTTGGCTAAGACCTGTATTATCGCCTTGTGAACGGCCAAGGAGGAATAACGATGAGAATTGCCTTTAAAACACGTCAGAAGATTGGAAGCAAGGGGGAAAAACGACAAAGGTCGCTAGCGCAGAAATAGAGCAAAAGAACGATGAGAGTTCCTTTTAATAAAAGTTCGTGATCCACACAAAACGCTAGTGTTTCATAGAATGTTTAGTTCGCGGCGAACTAAACATTCTGTTTGTTGTCATATTTTGTTCATAATTGATTTATTCGACCGTTACTTGATGGAAATTCATTTTATGTAACAATAAAACACGAAAAACACTCTGAGATAGCGCGTCCACAAAATTTATTATAAACTCTTATCACTACAGCTGTTTCGGCTGATTGCCTTCTTTAAGTGATCTATTTTTGGCATGCATTTACACTTTATAGTCTTTAATGAAATAGGTTGAGGAGGGGAGAACTGTTTGTCTCAAGTTGGTCATTCACAATTATATTTGTGTTTTTTAAATTGTTAATTTCCATAGATTCTAACAAAGATAGCTTAAGGCCTTTGAATGTGAAGAATTTAAAATTCGTCATTAAAAGAATGATTATGATTTAGAAGGTGAAGTGCGTATGTAGAATCTGTTTTTCTATTATTGAAAGCTCTTATGTTCTGTACTTAAAAAGTATAATTGCAAAATCTATTACAGATGTGTGTAGTGAAACCAAAAATTCCTGTTACAAAGAGAATAAAACAGCCATTTCAATTAAAAATAAATCAATAGAAAACAACATAATGTTTACAAAAGCAGACAAAGGTAACACTAATATTGCTATAGATAAAATACAATATAATAACAAAACAATAGAATTTTTAAATAATCAAAATATTGAACGTTACACAAAGATCCGACAGAAAAGTATCAAAAACAAATTAAGCTAGCGTTAGAAAATTCAAAATCAATAGTAAATCCAACCGAACAGAAATACCTCAATATCATAAACTCAGCCTCCTAAATTATACTCTGGTATTAAACTAAACAAACCGGATCACCCAATAAGACCTGTAGTTTCTTTTTATACAGCTCCGCCATATAAACTTTCAAAAAAACTGTTAGAGATTATTTTAGAACACACTAAATTTTCACCTAAATTTACCATAAAAAATACAATAGAACTAGTTAATAAAATACAACATTTTCAATTACCTAACAACTCCTGATTAATTTCATTTGACGTAAAAAATCTATTTCCTAGTATTCCTCCTACAGATACTTTTATTCTAGTAAAAAACCTTTTAGAATACAATAGTACAAATCCAATCATTACTTCTGAAATTTTACATCTTGAAATTTGCATAAACCAGGACTACTTTGAATTTAATAATCAAATATATACAAATACCAGTGCAGGACTTGTAATGGGCAATCCTCTAAGCCCATTACTATTAGATATTTTTATGGATCATCTAGAGACAAAGATTTCAAAACATCCCATATTCAAACAGTTTTTATATTGGTGGAGATACGTAGACGACGTACTGTTATGTTTCACAGGAACTAACAGGCAACTCGACCAATTTATATCGTATATTAATTCACTTCATAGTCATATTGAATTTACAATAGAAACAGAACAAAATCAATCCATAAATTTTTTAGATTTAAAAATTAACAGACTTAAAAACAAACATAACTTAGAGACAGAATTAAATATCATTAAGCAAATAGCAGTAAACAATGGATACAACGAACAAACAATTAATAAAATTTTAAATCAAAAACTACACAAGAAAGCCCTGAAATTAGTGTTTCCACCACCAGAGAAAAAACTCAGTACCTTCTGGTCGATTCCATATACAGGCAAAATATCAACAAAAATAGCCAAACACATAAAAAAGAAAGGAATAACACCAGCTTTCAGAACAAATAACAACTTAGGCAAATATATTAAAACCAATAAGAGCCAAAATAAAAAGCACTTACACAGTGGTGTATACAAACTTAAATGTGGCGACTGCCCAAAAACTTACATCGGTCAAACTGGTAGATATTTTAATAAACGAATGGCAGAACATAAAAGGGCATAACAGAAAAACATATTCTATATACGCACTTCACCTTCTAGATCATAATCATTCTTTTAATGACAAATTTAAAATTCTTCTTCTTCTTCTTCTTCAAGTACCCTGCCCGTTGCGAACGTTGGCTATCAACATGGCAATTCTGATCTTGTTTGCGGCGCTTCTGAATAGTTCCACCGATGTGAGCCCGAACCACTTCCGCAGATTTTTAAGCCACGAGTACCTTCTCCTGCCTGGCCCCCGCTTACTGTCTACTTTCCCCTGGACAATCAATTGCAGTAGACGATACTTATCGTGTCTCAATATATGGCCTAGATATTCAAGCTTTCTTTGTTTGATTGTGCTCACGATTTCTTTTTCCTTTCCGATTCTTTGGAGTACCTCTATGTTGGTGACATGTTCGGTCCAGGATATACGAAGAATGCGTCGGTAAACCCACATTTCGAATGCTTCTAGTTTTCTCGTGAGCGTCTCTGTCAGCTTTCAGGCCTCCATACCATATAAAGTTAACTCTGAGATAGCGCGTTTAACTAGACGTAGTTTTAGGGGAAGAGACAAACCCTTGCTTATGAGGAGCTTTTTGATATTGTTAAATGCTGCTCTAGCTCGTTCTATTATCGCCTTAATTTCTGTGGCCTGTTCCCATTTTGCATTTACGTTGGTGCCAAGGTATACATAAGATTCTACATGGTCGATTGGTATGTTACTTATCCGTAATTGTCGAGCAGGTTGTTGCTTTTTGCTTATCAGAATCCACTTTGTCTTCTTGAAGTTGAGGCTCAGGCCGTATTCCTCACTAACTGAATAAACTCTTTCCATTACCTGTTGTAATTCGTCTATGGTACTGGTAAGGATCACCGTGTCGTCGGCATATCTTATATTGTTCGTTAACTCGCCGTTTATTTTTTATGCCATCATTTGCATTTTTCATACATTTGTTAAATATTTCCTCGGAATAAATATTGAATAGGAGTGGGGATAAGATACACCCCTGACGGACACCTCTTTTGATCTGCACCCTTCAGTGAGTTCGTTGCCAATTTTTGCTCTTGCTGTTTGACCCCAGTATAGGTTTGCCACAATTCGAATGTTCTTGTCGTCAATACCTGTCTTTCGCAGAATATCCATCAATTGTTCATGATTGACATTGTCAAATGCTTTTCTAAAATCCACAAAGCACAAATATACGTCCTTATGAACGTCTCTACACCGCTGTATAAGCACCTAGAGAGCGAAAACTGCTTCTCTAGTTTCAAGTGCTTTCCGAAAACCAAACTGCGATATATCGATATTTGACTCACATTTATCATATATTCTTTTATGAATGATCTTAGTGAACGCTTTAGTGACATGATTGATCAAGCTTATGAGCCGGTAGTCATCATAGATCTGGGCATTTGGTTTCTTCGGGATTGTAATAAATGTTGACTGTAGCCAGTTCTCCGGGATTTTACCGCTATTATATATGTTGTTAAAAAGTACAACTAGATTATCAAGGAATTGTTTGTCTGATTTACATAGGATCTTTAATATTTCGCAGGATACATTGTCCGGACCTGTTGACTTATTGTTTTTAGTGCTGCAATGGCATCTTCTATCTCCGATTTAAGGATTGAAGGACCTGTTTCTCCTTCTCCATATAGGTGATCATCAGTCCTGTCAGATGCAAATTCAGATGCATATAAAATTCTTCACATTCAAAATAAAGGCCTTAAGCTATCTTTGTTAGAATCTATGGAAATTAACAAATTAAAAACACAAATATAATTCTGAATGACCAACTTGAGACAAACAGTTCTCCCCTCCTCAACCTATTTTATTAAAGACTATAAAGTGTAAACGCATGCCAAAAATAGATCACTTGAGAAAGGCAATCAGCCGAAACTGCTGTAGTGATAAGAGTTTATAATAAATTTTGTGGAAGTTTTTGAAAACAAAGTTTTCAGTGTTTTATTGTTACATATTTTGTTCAAGCTCCTGATTTGTTGTATACCTGTGTTTTTTTAGTTAATATTTTTTTGTTAGAAGTATGGACTGCGATTTAGATGAAGATCGTGATGAAGTGGGGAAGATATCAAGAAAAATCTACGAAAAAAAAGGAAAAAGACGGGTAGAATGAAAGACGTGGTGAAAAAATTGAGGCACTCAGCACACGAAACACATCCAGATTGTAAGTGTATTCGATTTAAATGTTTTGATAATATTATAGAATGTAAAAATGAAAAAAAAAGAAGGAAACAAAAATATTGATCTCCTTTTTTAATAATATAGGGACTTAAGAAATTCCTTTCTTTCAGGACTGATTCATGACTAATTGTCTTTGTCATTCCCATGCAAAAGCGAAAACCGTGCTTGAACCTAGGTGTTTATAATCCTGAAAAAAAAAATGCATCCTATTGTTTTAGTGTTAGAAATGTGTCTGTCATTCCCATGCAAAAGCGAAAACCGTGCTTGTGTTGCCGAGAGGGGGCATTTGGGCCTGTAGGACCCATCGCCGGCTCTTCGGGCTTCTTCCCTATCCCCGGAATTGGATCGGGTATTCACCATCTTTGGTTTGTCGCTGGTAGAAAGGTTAAATACTACCGCTGTTATAAATAACAGTTCCAGTGACAAATATCTGTTATAGGTAACGGTTCCAAGGAACAGTTAAAAAGTAACAGAGCAAAATGGAAAACAGATAGGTAAAAATGATCTAAGTATTCCTTGGCTTACGGAAGGAATAACTTAGTAAACAATTAAATTAAATGGTATAAAAATACAATGCAAAAAAAAAATGTTTCTAAGTGTTTCTTGACTTACGGAAGAAACAACTTAGGACAGAAATATAGATAAATGAAATATGTAAATGTGAGAGTAAAATATGGAAATATTTCTAAGTGTTTCTTAACTTACGGAAGAAACGACTTAGAGTGGAAAAATAAAATACTCAAAATATAAAACGAGAAATGCAAAATGAAACAGATTATAGAAATATGTCTAAGTGTTTCTTGACTTACGGAAGAAACAACTTAGACACAAAATACAAGAAAAATAAACAATCAAAATAACCAATTAAAATATCAAACAATCAGTATATGAACAAATATAGATCAAAGTAATATTCTAACCTGAAAAGGTCTGAATATACAATAATGCTAAAATAAAAATGGTATATAAGAAATCAGAAATAAAACAATAACTTAGTAGGAACAATAATAGCACCGACTAGGTCTACAGTAGAAGAGGCAAGCTCGACTGACCGATGAGAGAAAATCTACCTGCTTTTATGTAAAACAAATCCTTTGTTTTACTTAGCGAAAGTGGAATTTCCCTGCATCGAATCAATTAGAAATTTGGATTTGGCCAACCTTGGAATTCCCAAGTATTTTAACCGATATCCAAATTCCTTGATGCGTCGAGGACATCCCCCCTCCTCTGAAAGACCTAACGGTGCTAAAAGAAAGTTTATTGATAAAAAAAATCGAAAATACATACAGTAAGAAGTTCTTATCCTAAAAAAAAAAAACAATATAAATACAAATACAATACAAAAGATACAATACAACTACAATTCAAACTTAAGATATATCATACTTAAAATTATAGTGGTCCCAGGTGGCCCAGGTGGTCCCGGTGGTCCAGGTGGTCCAGTTGGTTCGGGTGTTTTTTCGACCAGGCTACTTAATTCACCCGGCTGGGGCCTTACGACGTTTCAGAACACGTAGAGTTACTCGATTCGCTCTGGTGTCTGTAACGTATCGTAACAGGGCCCCGTTATCCTCAGCTGTTCTGTCAGGGCTACTTAATTCACCCTGAGGAAGATCTTACGACGTCGTGAAGATATAAGGTTACTCAGTTCACCTTGATATCTACACGTGTCGTCATAAACCTTAATCCTGCTCTGGAGGTTCATCCCTAGGTGGAGGAGCAGCGCGGATGTCATCCACATGAATGGTCCTATTCACGTCCCGGTCGCGGTGCACCTCATAGGTATGATCGCCTAGGACCTTCAGGATCGTGTGTGGTCCCGTCCATGTTGGTCCGAAGTTCCCTCGGACGTGGTTCCTCACCATGACCTGCTCTCCTTCGCTGAACCTCCTGGCAGGTGGGGCGTTAGGGTTGTCAGGAACCATATTCCTCGCGTATACCGTGGCCTTTTGAACAGCTCTGGCAACCCTTTCGTCTCGTCTGGCTGCGGTGTTTGCCAGACGATGTTCCCCGCTGTGTTTCTTCTGCGCGCCGTGGAAGATAGCCTAGCAGAAGTTCAGCGGGTGTTTCCTGGGTGGCCTCGTTCCTCCGGGTCCTTAGGCTGAACATGATGTCAGCCAGGTAGGATTCCCATCTCGGGTCATTTGCAGTTTTGCATCGGGCGCGGAGTCCCTTTTTGAGCTCCTGAGCTCGGCGTTCAACCGGGTTGGCCCTCTGGTGGAAGATAGGGCTAAGTTCGGCTTTGATGTTGTGCCGTCTCAGGAATCTCTCCCATGCGTCCGTCCGAAATTGGGCTGCGTTGTCCGTAATGAGGGTGGTTGGTTTCCCCCAGCGGCCGCAGATCTCCTCTTGGAGGAACTGGATGACATCACGGCTTTTGGTGGATTGGACGCAGCGGTACTCCACCCAGTTGCTCAGGCAATCTGTTGCCAGGAGGATGTAGCGATTGCGTGTCCCTCTGGCTGGTGGGTACGGTCCTAGTATGTCGAAAGACACTCTCTCCCAGGGATTGGTAGGTTCTCTGGGCATCACAGGTGCTGCTGGCTGTCGTGGAGCGGCTTTGGTCCTCAGACAGGTTAGGCAGGACTTGACGTAGGTCCTTACATCCTTTGATAAGGTGGGCCAGTAATATATGTTTTTGATGGCACGGATGGTTTCGTCCTGTCCTGGATGGTTAGCCTCTTCCGAATCGTGGTAGACTTTCATCACGTCCGTCCGGAGGGATGGGGGTACTACCAGCGTCCTGTGATCTGGTCCAGCGTTGTAATAAACGGCGCCATCGACCAGTGAGAATTCGCTGAGGAGGTTTTCTTCGACCTCGTTCCTTGGTCCACGTTCGGAGACCTTCAGATAGCGTCTCCGAAACCGCTGCATACCATGATGGGTTTGGTGACTTCTCCGGATTTTGTCTTGGAGTGGTAAGTCGACCAGGTCGTCAAGGATGGGGTTGGTATCAGAACCGTCATCGACATCTTCCATCATGCATAATAGTGGGAAGGAGTCGTCTTCCTCTGCGTCTATTGTTGGCCAGCTGAGTCTGTTCACTTCTTCGTCCTGATCAGTTTCTTCTCTCTCGGTGGTCGGATTCCTGGATAGGTGGTCAGGAAGCTCATTCACTTTCCCTGGGATGTGTACCGTGGTGAAGTTGAATTCTTGGAGTACCAAGGCCCATCTGGATAGTTTGGCCTTGTCTTCCTTAAACCGGTGGAGCCACAAGAGAGCCTGACTGTCTGTGTATAGTGTGAATTTCTGATCTTGAAGGAAGTGTTTGTACTTCTTGAGTGCCCAAACTAATGCGAGGCACTCCTTCTCGTTGATGTGGTAACGAGTTTCAGCTGGCTTCAACTTTGTGGAGGCATAGGCAATGACTTTCTTGTCATCTTGGGTCCCTTGGAAGAGGACTGCGCCCATGCCGACGTCAGAGGCATCCGTCTGGAGGCAGAAAGGTCTGGATGCGTCTGGTCTGTGGAGTAGGAGATCTCCCTCGATTTCGGTCTTGAGACGTTGGAATGCGGCATCTGCGGCATCAGTCCAATGTAGACGTCTCTTGTTGCCCTTGGTGAGGTCCGTCAAAGGCGTGATGATGTCAGCGAATCGAGGGATGAAATCTCTCAACCAGTTGGCGGTCCCGATGAAACTTCGTAGCTGTTTCATCGTACGTGGAGTGTCGAAGCCTTTGATCTTCTCCACGTGTTTTTCCAGAGGTTGTGTGTTGGCGGAGGTGATTTTGTGCCCTAAGTATTCCAGTTCGTCTGCCGCGAATTTACACTTCTTTAGTGATGCCCATAGTCCGTGTGTCCGAAGTCTCTCTAGAACTAGGCGGAGGTGGTTCTGGTGTTGGGTCCAGTCTCGGAGTATATGATGATGTCGTCCATATACACTTTGATGAATATATCTATGTATCCTGCGAAGACTGAAGTCACGAGCTTCTGGAACACAGCTGGTCCATTCTTCAGACCGAAGGGCATCACGGTGAACTCGTAGGCAGAACCGTCAGGCAGGCTGAAAGCTGTCTTCGGGCTGGAGTCCTTGTGTAGAGGGACTTGCCAAAATCCGCTTTTCAAATCCAAGGTGATAAAGATTTGTGCTGTACCGATCTCTTTGATGGAATCGTGGATTGGCGGCATACTGGAGGCTTCGTCGACGGTGACGTTGTTTAGCTTCCTGTAATCCACGCAGAAACGGGGGGTGCCATCTTTCTTGGTTACAATAACCACCGGGCTATTGTAAGGAGACTTGCTGGGGCGGATGACTCCTGCGGCTAGCATCTCTCTCACCTCCTTGGCCATGATTTGTTTCTTCTGCGTGGAGTATTTGTATGGCTTCACGTTGATCGGTTGGTTATCGGTTACCTCGATGACCATCTCGGTGGCTTTGGTGGTCGGCTGGCGCAAACGGTCGTCGAATACGTCATCGTACTCTTGTATCAGTCGTTCAACTTGTTGGAAGGCGAAGGCTGGAGCTTGATGGGGTTCCAACTGTTGGGTTTTGGGTTGCTGTCTAGCTGGGTTCTTCCAGTAGATTGTGGTTCTGCAGGTGGTACCGACGTGTAGACATTTACGGGGTATGTCTACATTGGCCTCTTCCTGTTCTAACCAAGGCATCCCTAACACAACGTCGTGGTTCAAGGTCTCCATTACAACGCAGTTGACAGTTGATTCGAGGTTGTCGATGGTGATATTGACTTCAGTAGTCCCAAGGGTACGGGACGTGCTGTCCGTGCACGCCAGTTGAACCAATCCTGGTCCTCGTTGCAGGTTCCGTCTCTGGATCAGCCTCTGGTGGATGAAATTCCCAGATGCTCCGGTGTCGACCAAAATCTTCACGCGGTGCTGGTTGATCCTTCCGTGGAGTTGTGGGAGGCCTGCTGTCGAGGGTCGCATCTGAATTGGGTTCAGTTGGGGCACCATCTTCACAACAGGGTTTAGTTGGTGCCCCTGTTGGCGTTTCCCTGATTCTGAGGCAGTGGGGGTGGAGGCTGGTTCCTTAATGGCATCCTGAACTGTCTATTGGTGGGGTTCCTCCACTCTTCAATGGCTTCCGGATGACGTGGGGAGTTGTTGTTCCGGTGGGGACGGTACGATTGTCGCTGCTGTCGCGACTGTTGCTGTGTTTGCTGTTGAGGTTGTTGCTGGGGTTTGTTCAGAGCGGTATTCCGGCGGGTGTCTGCTTCCATTCCCTGGGCGATCGATATGAGGTCTTCTTCTGTCTTCGGAATGTTCAGCCGTAGGCAGATCGAGATATCTGGTCGCAGTTGATTCACAATTGTGATGCATCTCTGGTCTTCAGGGGTGTACGGGGCGAGACGTCTGAACAGGGCAGCTTTCCCATTGATGAAGTCTTCCGTTGGTTCGTCCTTCCGTTGGTGTTCGCCGTGGAGTTTGGATGTGAGGGCTGAAAGTAAAGCGGGATCGTTGTACTTCTTCAGGAGGCGGCCTCGGAACGTGTCGTATGGCAGGTCCGTATGTGAGAATTTCTGGGCCCATTTCTTCGCATTACCATGGAGAGAATTGTCTATTAGGTAATCAATCCATTGGTCCTCGTCGACATCGTATTTGGTGAGGAAGTTCTCTGCTTTGTTCAGGAAGTTGAGTGGATTCTCGATGTCTCGGCCTGAGAATTGGGGTGGTTTCATGTAAGTGATCCTGGGCTTCGGTGGCTCAGGTGTGTGTTGGGGTATCTGTGGTATTGTGCCTTGGGTAGTTGAAAGGGCCGTCATCGCTTGCATAAGTGCAGCTATGAAGTCAGCGGTTGAAGGCTGGCTTGAAGACGGTCCGGGGGTCGTGGGTTCGGATTTTTGTTGGGCGCCATGTTGCCGAGAGGGGGCATTTGGGCCTGTAGGACCCATCGCCGGCTCTTCGGGCTTCTTCCTATCCCCGGAATTGGATCGGGTATTCACCATCTTTGGTTTGTCGCTGGTAGAAAGGTTAAATACTACCGCTGTTATAAATAACAGTTCCAGTGACAAATATCTGTTATAGGTAACGGTTCCAAGGAACAGTTAAAAAGTAACAGAGCAAAAATGGAAAACAGATAGGTAAAAATGATCTAAGTATTCCTTGGCTTACGGAAGGAATAACTTAGTAAACAATTAAATTAAATGGTATAAAAATACAATGCAAAGAAAAAAAAATGTTTCTAAGTGTTTCTTGACTTACGGAAGAAACAACTTAGGACAGAAATATAGATAAATGAAATATGTAAATGTGAGAGTAAAATATGGAAATATTTCTAAGTGTTTCTTAACTTACGGAAGAAACGACTTAGAGTGGAAAAATAAAATACTCAAAATATAAAACGAGAAATGCAAAAATGAAACAGATTATAGAAATATGTCTAAGTGTTTCTTGACTTACGGAAGAAACAACTTAGAATAGAAAATAAACAAGAGAATCAAATATAGTAAAATAAATGCACAAATATTTATAAGTGTTTCTTGACTTACGGAAGAAACGACTTATAAAAGAAAATAAGAAAAATCAAATATAGAAAAGATGTGAAAATATTGCTAAGTGTTTCTTGACTTACGGAAGAAACAACTTAGACACAAAATACAAGAAAAATAAACAATCAAAATAACCAATTAAAATATCAAACAATCAGTATATGAACAAATATAGATACTCTGAGATAGCGCGTTGAAAAGGTCTGAATATACAATAATGCTAAAATAAAAATGGTATATAAGAAATCAGAAATAAAACAATAACTTAGTAGGAACAATAATAGCACCGACTAGGTCTACAGTAGAAGAGGCAAGCTCGACTGACCGATGAGAGAAAATCTACCTGCTTTTATGTAAAACAAATCCTTTGTTTTACTTAGCGAAAGTGGAATTTCCCTGCATCGAATCAATTAGAAATTTGGATTTGGCCAACCTTGGAATTCCCAAGTATTTTAACCGATATCCAAATTCCTTGATGCGTCGAGGACACTTGAACCTAGGCGTTTATAATCCTGAAAAAAAAATGCATCCGATTGTTTTAGTGTTAGACCAGTTGATGGAAGTTGATGGGTCCATACAGGATGCGGCTGTTTGCCTTGAAGCTTTTATTTCTCTATTTGAAATTGCTCCTAGAAGAGTTCAGACTATTCAGAAATCGCTACTTGCTTACAGTTGTAGCCCAAAAGATGGGAGGAGGAAAAATTCAAAAAGGCCACATAAACGTTTAGAACAAAATCATACATTGGTAACTGAACTTATAAAATCTTTAAAAGGACGCAAATCACACTATTCTTTCAAAGACTTAGGAAAATTGTATTTATTTGAAGACCTTAGTTTGTCAAAATTGAGCAAGATCTACAATGACTCCTACCCCGAAAACGCAGTGGACTACGACACATTTCGATCTATTTTCAACAATGAATTCAATATATCTTTTGGATTTCCTTGAAAACATACGTGTAGTACATGTGATAATTTGAAGTTTCGGAATGCTGGGCTAGAAGCAAAAAAATTAGTATCAAGAAAGACACTGTAGCAGCTATTACTATGGATTTCCAAAAAATATTCCGACTTTGAACATCACTACCAATGATGGCTATTACAGAAGACAACTGAGTTTCTACAGCTTCAATATTCACATTCTATCCAGTGGAGATGTAGTATTTTACACATACGATGAAACTAGTTGCTCGTAAGAGGTCGGATGATGTATGTTCTATGCTCAATAATTTTGTGAAAAAATTTTTGCCTCACAAAATTCGTCAATTACAAATTTTTTGCGAGTCTTGCGGAAGGCAAAACAAAAACTATACTGTCATCCGCTACCTCCATTATCCTGTGAATGGAAAACATCGTTTCGACAGTACTGAAACATTTTCCCTATTCGACAGCACTCATATCATAAGTGCGAATAAAACATTAGCTACATAATCCAAAAGCACTACGTTGAATTACCAAATGAATGAAGGAAGATTATCTAGCATAATAGAAAAAAGCCTTCACCTTTCAGTGATTGATTGTAAAAAAGTTTTTTTTGTGCCTGGACCAAGTAATTGGCACCAATAAACAACAGAAATGCCCTTTCCCTACCAGTCGCATGCGTTGTTTAAAAGTCGAAGCAGTCCATTTTTTATCGAAACACATTCTGCGTTATGTACTTGAGCGCAGATATTTTGTGGAGACCACTAAAAATAGGAAAAAACAAAGGAAAACCTGCTCCATCAAAAGGAAACCTTAAAAACCCTTACAAAGACTCAATTCCGATTTCTTAACCCAAGTTCAGTGACCTGCAAGATATTAAACGATTTTTAATCAACCCAGATGCCAGAACTTGCCAAGATGATAAGTTACCTACATCTCAAGCCAATGATGAAAACAGTGGATTTTAGACTCTACCTGGATTACCTTCTAGATGAAGAAGGCTAAACGGATATTTTTTGTTTGTAAAATTATCAGACCATAAGTAGAGGGCCTTTGAAAATTTTTGATTGCGTTTATATTTGCATAAAGCTAAGTTTTTATCTGGTGAAATGGAAGCAGCATCAAGAATAAAATCACATTTACTTTTATCTCGTGAAATTTGAGGAGGTGAATCAGAAATCAGGTGTAGTATTAAAATTAGAGACACATTGGAAATTAAAATACATATTAACCATATATTATTATTAGAAGACGAATTAAGTTGGATATTACCAAGCTTAAAAACTAAGTCTTTGGTCACAAATTGAAAATATTTTATCTTGTTATACTGACGACAAAAACACCACTACAAGTTTAGAAATATTATTATAAACTATAAGCTAATTTATTAATTAAAGTAGTTGTTAGTTTAAATTACAAAACAATTTATCTGTCAAACGTTGAAAGACAGTGTTATTTTGGTTTGCAATAATAGTTTTAATAAAACAACTCACACTAACCTATTTAAATATAGTGAAGGTATTAATGTACATAATTATTATAAAACAGTGGTCAATTGTTAATAATATAAAAAAATCTCTGTTATATAAATTAAAAAGAAAGGATTTTTTAAAACCATTGGATGGATATAAGTGATGAATGTATTAAATTTTAGAAAACTTTTAATTTAGTTACATAAATGGATCTTTTGGAGATTATATTTCTTTACTATCTTACTGTATCTTAGGGATTACGTACTCTGAGATAGCGCG
>NW_027312572.1:0-28139 GCF_040954645.1 Diabrotica undecimpunctata | reverse complement strand
ACGCGCTATCTCAGAGTTTTGGCCGGAAAATGGAAAAAACCATAATTTTTTGTAATATTTGTTCATCATTTAAACATCCTTTAATCGGGCATATTGGCGTCAATTTCGGTCCTAGAGTCAAACCGGTGCACTTTTCCTACATAAAATTTGCTACTTGTTCTTCTCAAGTACTCAGATTTTTTCTACGTCTTACGGTTAGTGAGAAAAAATTCCAATTGGAGGTCTACATGTCTTGCAAATTTCGTGAAAATAAAAACTTTGTATTTCGTTCCAAATTTAATTTATTTCGATTAAGCCTGACGTACTGATTCAAAAAGGGTATACATACCCTTATGAGAAAATGCACCGTTTGGCCGGTAAATGGAAAAAACTGAAAATTTTTAATTCGATTTTTCCATTATTTTTGCCAAACTGTGGGTAGGGGATAGAAAAAATACACATATTTGGAATAAGTTAGACCTAGTGTATATATTAACATTAAAAAATAATTTCCTAAAATTGGAATTTGCCCAAAAATGTTTAAAGGGGGTACCCTTGGATTTTTTTCAAAATTCAATAATCGGGCATATTGGCGTCAATTCCGGTCCTAGAGTCAAACCGGTGCACATTTCTTACATAAAATTTGCTACTTGTTCTTCTCAAGTACTCAGATTTTTTCTACGTCTTACGGTTAGTGAGAAAAAATTCCAATTGAAGGTCTACATGTCTTGCAAATTTCCTAAAAATAAAAACTTTGTATTTCGTTCCAAATTTAATTTATTTCGATTAAGCCTGGCGTACTGATTCAAAAAGTATATACATACCCTTATGAGAAAATGCACCGTTTGGCCGGAAAATGGAAAAAACCATAATTTTTTGTAATATTTGTTCATCATTTAAACATCTTTAATCGGGCATATTGGCGTCAATTTCGGTCCTAGAGTCAAACCGGTGCACTTTTCCTACATAAAATTTGCTACTTGTTCTTCTCAAGTGCTCAGATTTTTTCTACGTCTTACGGTTCGTGAGAAAAAATTCCAATTGGAGGTCTACATGTCTTGAAAATTTCGTGAAAATAAAAACTTTCTATTTCGTTCCAAATTTAATTTATTTCGATTAAGCCTGACGTACTGATTGAAAAAGGGTATACATACCCTAATGAGAAAATGCACCGTTTGGCCGGAAAATGGAAAAAACTGAAAATTTTTAATTCGATTTTTCCATTATTTTTGCCAAACTGTGGGTAGGGGATAGAAAAAATACACATATTTGGAATAAGTTAGACCTAGTATATATATTAACATTAAAAAAACAATTTCCTAAAATTGGAATTTGCAAAAAAATGTTTAAAGGGGGTACCCTTGGATTTTTTTCAAAATTCAATAATCGGGCATATTGGCGTCAATTTCGGTCCTAGAGTCAAACCGGTGCACTTTTCCTACATAAAATTTGCTACTTGTTCTTCTCAAGTGCTCAGATTTTTTCTACGTCTTACGGTTCGTGAGAAAAAATTCCAATTGGAGGTCTACATGTCTTGAAAATTTCGTGAAAATAAAAACTTTGTATTTCGTTCCAAATTTAATTTATTTCGATTAAGCCTGACGTACTGATTCAAAAAAGATATACATACCCCTATGAGAAAATGCACCGTTTGGCCGGAAAATGGAAAAAACCATAATTTTTTGTAATATTTGTTCATCATTTAAACATCCTTTAATCGGGCATATTGGCGTCAATTTCGGTCCTAGAGTCAAACCGGTGCACTTTTCCTACATAAAATTTGCTACTTGTTCTTCTCAAGTACTCAGATTTTTTCTACGTCTTACGGTTAGTGAGAAAAAATTCCAATTGGAGGTCTACATGTCTTGCAAATTTCGTGAAAATAAAAACTTTGTATTTCGTTCCAAATTTAATTTATTTCGATTAAGCCTGACGTACTGATTCAAAAAGGGTATACATACCCTTATGAGAAAATGCACCGTTTGGCCGGTAAATGGAAAAAACTGAAAATTTTTAATTCGATTTTTCCATTATTTTTGCCAAACTGTGGGTAGGGGATAGAAAAAATACACATATTTGGAATAAGTTAGACCTAGTGTATATATTAACATTAAAAAATAATTTCCTAAAATTGGAATTTGCCCAAAAATGTTTAAAGGGGGTACCCTTGGATTTTTTTCAAAATTCAATAATCGGGCATATTGGCGTCAATTCCGGTCCTAGAGTCAAACCGGTGCACATTTCTTACATAAAATTTGCTACTTGTTCTTCTCAAGTACTCAGATTTTTTCTACGTCTTACGGTTAGTGAGAAAAAATTCCAATTGAAGGTCTACATGTCTTGCAAATTTCGTGAAAATAAAAACTTTGTATTTCGTTCCAAATTTAATTTATTTCGATTAAGCCTGACGTACTGATTCAAAAAAGATATACATACCCCTATGATAAAATGCACCGTTTGGCCGGAAAATGGAAAAAACCATAATTTTTTGTAATATTTGTTCATCATTTAAACATCCTTTAATCGGGCATATTGGCGTCAATTTCGGTCCTAGAGTCAAACCGGTGCACTTTTCCTACATAAAATTTGCTACTTGTTCTTCTCAAGTGCTCAGATTTTTTCTACGTCTTACGGTTCGTGAGAAAAAATTCCAATTGGAGGTCTACATGTCTTGCAAATTTCGTGAAAATAAAAACTTTGTATTTCGTTCCAAATTTAACTTATTTCGATTAAGCCTGACGTACTGATTCAAAAAAGATATACATACCCTTATGAGAAAATGCACCGTTTGGCCGGAAAATGGAAAAAACCATAATTTTTTGTAATATTTGTTCATCATTTAAACATCCTTTAATCGGATATATTAGCGACAATTTCGGTCCTACAGTCAAACTGGTGCACTTTTCCTACATCAAATTTGCTACTTGTTCTTCTCAAGTGCTCAGATTTTTTCTACGTCTTACGGTTCGTGAGAAAAAATTCCAATTGGAGGTCTACATGTCTTGCAAATTTCGTGAAAATAAAAACTTTGTATTTCGTTGCAAATTTAATTTATTTCGATTAAGCCTGACGTATTGATTCAAAAAAGATATACATACTCCTATAAGAAAATGCACCGTTTGGCCGGTAAATGGAAAAAACTGAAAATTTTTAATTCGATTTTTCCATTATTTTTGCCAAACTGTGGGTAGGGGATAGAAAAAATACACATATTTGGAATAAGTTAGACCTAGTGTATATATTAACATTAAAAAAATAATTTCCTAAAATTGGAATTTGCCCAAAAATGTTTAAAGGGGGTACCCTTGGATTTTTTTCAAAATTCAATAATCGGGCATATTGGCGTCAATTCCGGTCCTAGAGTCAAACCGGTGCACATTTCTTACATAAAATTTGCTACTTGTTCTTCTCAAGTACTCAGATTTTTTCTACGTCTTACGGTTAGTGAGAAAAAATTCCAATTGAAGGTCTACATGTCTTGCAAATTTCCTAAAAATAAAAACTTTGTATTTCGTTCCAAATTTAATTTATTTCGATTAAGCCTGGCGTACTGATTCAAAAAGTATATACATACCCTTATGAGAAAATGCACCGTTTGGCCGGAAAATGGAAAAAACCATAATTTTTTGTAATATTTGTTCATCATTTAAACATCTTTAATCGGGCATATTGGCGTCAATTTCGGTCCTAGAGTCAAACCGCTGCACATTTCTTACATAAAATTTGCTACTTGTTCTTCTTAAGTACTCAGATTTTTTCTACGTCTTACGGTTAGTGAGAAAAAATTCCAATTGGAGGTCTACATGTCTTGCAAATTTCCTAAAAATAAAAACTTTGTATTTCGTTCCAAATTTAATTTATTTCGATTAAGCCTGGCGTACTGATTCAAAAAGTATATACATACCCTTATGAGAAAATGCACCGTTTGGCCGGAAAATGGAAAAAACCATAATTTTTTGTAATATTTGTTCATCATTTAAACATCTTTAATCGGGCATATTGGCGTCAATTTCGGTCCTAGAGTCAAACCGGTGCACTTTTCCTACATAAAATTTGCTACTTGTTCTTCTCAAGTGCTCAGATTTTTTCTACGTCTTACGGTTCGTGAGAAAAAATTCCAATTGGAGGTCTACATGTCTTGAAAATTTCGTGAAAATAAAAACTTTCTATTTCGTTCCAAATTTAATTTATTTCGATTAAGCCTGACGTACTGATTGAAAAAGGGTATACATACCCTAATGAGAAAATGCACCGTTTGGCCGGAAAATGGAAAAAACTGAAAATTTTTAATTCGATTTTTCCATTATTTTTGCCAAACTGTGGGTAGGGGATAGAAAAAATACACATATTTGGAATAAGTTAGACCTAGTATATATATTAACATTAAAAAAACAATTTCCTAAAATTGGAATTTGCAAAAAAATGTTTAAAGGGGGTACCCTTGGATTTTTTTCAAAATTCAATAATCGGGCATATTGGCGTCAATTTCGGTCCTAGAGTCAAACCGGTGCACTTTTCCTACATAAAATTTGCTACTTGTTCTTCTCAAGTGCTCAGATTTTTTCTACGTCTTACGGTTCGTGAGAAAAAATTCCAATTGGAGGTCTACATGTCTTGAAAATTTCGTGAAAATAAAAACTTTGTATTTCGTTCCAAATTTAATTTATTTCGATTAAGCCTGACGTACTGATTCAAAAAAGATATACATACCCCTATGAGAAAATGCACCGTTTGGCCGGAAAATGGAAAAAACCATAATTTTTTGTAATATTTGTTCATCATTTAAACATCCTTTAATCGGGCATATTGGCGTCAATTTCGGTCCTAGAGTCAAACCGGTGCACTTTTCCTACATAAAATTTGCTACTTGTTCTTCTCAAGTACTCAGATTTTTTCTACGTCTTACGGTTAGTGAGAAAAAATTCCAATTGGAGGTCTACATGTCTTGCAAATTTCGTGAAAATAAAAACTTTGTATTTCGTTCCAAATTTAATTTATTTCGATTAAGCCTGACGTACTGATTCAAAAAGGGTATACATACCCTTATGAGAAAATGCACCGTTTGGCCGGTAAATGGAAAAAACTGAAAATTTTTAATTCGATTTTTCCATTATTTTTGCCAAACTGTGGGTAGGGGATAGAAAAAATACACATATTTGGAATAAGTTAGACCTAGTGTATATATTAACATTAAAAAAATAATTTCCTAAAATTGGAATTTGCCCAAAAATGTTTAAAGGGGGTACCCTTGGATTTTTTTCAAAATTCAATAATCGGGCATATTGGCGTCAATTCCGGTCCTAGAGTCAAACCGGTGCACATTTCTTACATAAAATTTGCTACTTGTTCTTCTCAAGTACTCAGATTTTTTCTACGTCTTACGGTTAGTGAGAAAAAATTCCAATTGAAGGTCTACATGTCTTGCAAATTTCGTGAAAATAAAAACTTTGTATTTCGTTCCAAATTTAATTTATTTCGATTAAGCCTGACGTACTGATTCAAAAAAGATATACATACCCCTATGATAAAATGCACCGTTTGGCCGGAAAATGGAAAAAACCATAATTTTTTGTAATATTTGTTCATCATTTAAACATCCTTTAATCGGGCATATTGGCGTCAATTTCGGTCCTAGAGTCAAACCGGTGCACTTTTCCTACATAAAATTTGCTACTTGTTCTTCTCAAGTGCTCAGATTTTTTCTACGTCTTACGGTTCGTGAGAAAAAATTCCAATTGGAGGTCTACATGTCTTGCAAATTTCGTGAAAATAAAAACTTTGTATTTCGTTCCAAATTTAATTTATTTCGATTAAGCCTGACGTACTGATTCAAAAAAGATATACATACCCCTATGATAAAATGCACCGTTTGGCCGGAAAATGGAAAAAACCATAATTTTTTGTAATATTTGTTCATCATTTAAACATCCTTTAATCGGATATATTAGCGACAATTTCGGTCCTACAGTCAAACTGGTGCACTTTTCCTACATCAAATTTGCTACTTGTTCTTCTCAAGTGCTCAGATTTTTTCTACGTCTTACGGTTCGTGAGAAAAAATTCCAATTGGAGGTCTACATGTCTTGCAAATTTCGTGAAAATAAAAACTTTGTATTTCGTTGCAAATTTAATTTATTTCGATTAAGCCTGACGTATTGATTCAAAAAAGATATACATACTCCTATAAGAAAATGCACCGTTTGGCCGGTAAATGGAAAAAACTGAAAATTTTTAATTCGATTTTTCCATTATTTTTGCCAAACTGTGGGTAGGGGATAGAAAAAATACACATATTTGGAATAAGTTAGACCTAGTGTATATATTAACATTAAAAAAATAATTTCCTAAAATTGGAATTTGCCCAAAAATGTTTAAAGGGGGTACCCTTGGATTTTTTTCAAAATTCAATAATCGGGCATATTGGCGTCAATTCCGGTCCTAGAGTCAAACCGGTGCACATTTCTTACATAAAATTTGCTACTTGTTCTTCTCAAGTACTCAGATTTTTTCTACGTCTTACGGTTAGTGAGAAAAAATTCCAATTGAAGGTCTACATGTCTTGCAAATTTCCTAAAAATAAAAACTTTGTATTTCGTTCCAAATTTAATTTATTTCGATTAAGCCTGGCGTACTGATTCAAAAAGTATATACATACCCTTATGAGAAAATGCACCGTTTGGCCGGAAAATGGAAAAAACCATAATTTTTTGTAATATTTGTTCATCATTTAAACATCTTTAATCGGGCATATTGGCGTCAATTTCGGTCCTAGAGTCAAACCGGTGCACATTTCTTACATAAAATTTGCTACTTGTTCTTCTTAAGTACTCAGATTTTTTCTACGTCTTACGGTTAGTGAGAAAAAATTCCAATTGGAGGTCTACATGTCTTGCAAATTTCCTAAAAATAAAAACTTTGTATTTCGTTCCAAATTTAATTTATTTCGATTAAGCCTGGCGTACTGATTCAAAAAGTATATACATACCCTTATGAGAAAATGCACCGTTTGGCCGGAAAATGGAAAAAACCATAATTTTTTGTAATATTTGTTCATCATTTAAACATCCTTTAATCGGGCATATTGGCGTGAATTTCGGTCCTAGAGTCAAACCGGTGCACTTTTCCTACATAAAATTTGCTACTTGTTCTTCTCAAGTGCTCAGATTTTTTCTACGTCTTACGGTTCGTGAGAAAAAATTCCAATTGGAGGTCTACATGTCTTGAAAATTTCGTGAAAATAAAAACTTTCTATTTCGTTCCAAATTTAATTTATTTCGATTAAGCCTGACGTACTGATTGAAAAAGGGTATACATACCCTAATGAGAAAATGCACCGTTTGGCCGGAAAATGGAAAAAACTGAAAATTTTTAATTCGATTTTTCCATTATTTTTGCCAAACTGTGGGTAGGGGATAGAAAAAATACACATATTTGGAATAAGTTAGACCTAGTATATATATTAACATTAAAAAAACAATTTCCTAAAATTGGAATTTGCAAAAAAATGTTTAAAGGGGGTACCCTTGGATTTTTTTCAAAATTCAATAATCGGGCATATTGGCGTCAATTTCGGTCCTAGAGTCAAACCGGTGCACTTTTCCTACATAAAATTTGCTACTTGTTCTTCTCAAGTGCTCAGATTTTTTCTACGTCTTACGGTTCGTGAGAAAAAATTCCAATTGGAGGTCTACATGTCTTGAAAATTTCGTGAAAATAAAAACTTTGTATTTCGTTCCAAATTTAATTTATTTCGATTAAGCCTGACGTACTGATTCAAAAAAGATATACATACCCCTATGAGAAAATGCACCGTTTGGCCGGAAAATGGAAAAAACCATAATTTTTTGTAATATTTGTTCATCATTTAAACATCCTTTAATCGGGCATATTGGCGTCAATTTCGGTCCTAGAGTCAAACCGGTGCACTTTTCCTACATAAAATTTGCTACTTGTTCTTCTCAAGTACTCAGATTTTTTCTACGTCTTACGGTTAGTGAGAAAAAATTCCAATTGGAGGTCTACATGTCTTGCAAATTTCGTGAAAATAAAAACTTTGTATTTCGTTGCAAATTTAATTTATTTCGATTAAGCCTGACGTATTGATTCAAAAAAGATATACATACTCCTATAAGAAAATGCACCGTTTGGCCGGAAAATGGAAAAAACCATAATTTTTTGGAATATTTGTTCATCATTTAAACATCCTTTAATCGGATATATTAGCGACAATTTCGGTCCTACAGTCAAACTGGTGCACTTTTCCTACATAAAATTTGCTACTTGTTCTTTTCAAGTGCTCAGATTTTTTCTACGTCTTACGGTTCGTGAGAAAAAATTCCAATTGGAGGTCTACATGTCTTGCAAATTTCGTGAAAATAAAAACTTTGTATTTCGTTCCAAATTTAATTTATTTCGATTAAGCCTGACGTACTGATTCAAAAAAGATATACATACTCCTATGAGAAAATGCACCGTTTGGCCGGAAAATGGAAAAAACCATAATTTTTTGGAATATTTGTTCATCATTTAAACATCCTTTAATCGGATATATTAGCGACAATTTCGGTCCTACAGTCAAACTGGTGCACTTTTCCTACATAAAATTTGCTACTTGTGCTTCTCAAGTGCTCAGATTTTTTCTAAGTCTTACGGTTCGTGAGAAAAAATTCCAATTGGAGGTCTACATGTCTTGCAAATTTCGTGAAAATAAAAACTTTGTATTTCGTTCCAAATTTAATTTATTTCGATTAAGCCTGACGTACTGATTCAAAAAAGATATACATACTCCTATGAGAAAATGCACCGTTTGGCCGGAAAATGGAAAAAACCATAATTTTTTGGAATATTTGTTCATCATTTAAACATCCTTTAATCGGATATATTAGCGACAATTTCGGTCCTTCAGTCAAACTGGTGCACTTTTCCTACATAAAATTTGCTACTTGTTCTTTTCAAGTGCTCAGATTTTTTCTATGTCTTACGGTTCGTGAGAAAAAATTTAAATTGGAGGTCTACATGTCTTGCAAATTTCGTGAAAATAAAAACTTTGTATTTTGTTCCAAATTTAATTTATTTTCGATTAAGCCTGACGTACTGATTCAAAAAAGATATACATACCCCCATGAGAAAATGCACCGTTTGGCCGGAAAATGGAAAAAACCATAATTTTTTGTAATATTTGTTCATCATTTAAACATATTTAATCGGGCATATTGGCGTCAATTTCGGTCCTAGAGTCAAACCGGTGCACTTTTCCTACATAAAATTTGCTACTTGTGCTTCTCAAGTGCTCAGATTTTTTCTAAGTCTTACGGTTCGTGAGAAAAAATTCCAATTGGAGGTCTACATGTCTTGCAAATTTCGTGAAAATAAAAACTTTGTATTTCGTTCCAAATTTAATTTATTTCGATTAAGCCTGACGTACTGATTCAAAAAAGATATACATACTCCTATGAGAAAATGCACCGTTTGGCCGGAAAATGGAAAAAACCATAATTTTTTGGAATATTTGTTCATCATTTAAACATCCTTTAATCGGATATATTAGCGACAATTTCGGTCCTACAGTCAAACTGGTGCACTTTTCCTACATAAAATTTGCTACTTGTTCTTTTCAAGTGCTCAGATTTTTTCTATGTCACTCTGAGATAGCGCGTAAATTCCAATTGGAGGTCTACATGTCTTGCAAATTTCGTGAAAATAAAAACTTTGTATCTCGTTCTAAATTTAATTTATTTCGATTAAGCCTGACGTACTGATTCAAAAAGGGTATACATACCCTTATGAGAAAATGCACCGTTTGGCCGGAAAATGGAAAAAACTGAAAATTTTTAATTCGATTTTTCCATTATTTTTGCCAAACTGTGGGTAGGGGATAGAAAAAATACACACATTTGGAATAAGTTAGACCTAGTGTATATATTAACATTAAAAAAACAATTTCCTAAAATTGGAATTTGCCCAAAAATGTTTAAAGGGGGTACCCTTGGATTTTTTTCAAAATTCAATAATCGGGCATATTGGCCTCAATTCCGGTCCTAGAGTCAAACCGGTGCACTTTTCCTACATAAAATTTGCTACTTGTTCTTCTCAAGTGCTCAGATTTTTTCTACGTCTTACGGTTCGTGAGAAAAAATTCCAATTGGAGGTCTACATGTCTTGCAAATTTCGTGAAAATAAAAACTTTGTATTTCGTTCCAAGTTTAATTTATTTCGATTAAGCCTGACGTACTGATTCAAAAAAGATATACATACCCCTATGAGAAAATGCACCGTTTGGCCGGAAAATGGAAAAAACCATAATTTTTTGTAATATTTGTTTATCATTTAAACATCTTTAATCGGATATATTAGCGACAATTTCGGTCCTACAGTCAAACCGGTGCACTTTTTCTTCATAAAATTTGCTACTTGTTCTTCTCAAGTGCTCAGATTTTTTCTACGTCTTACGGTTCGTGCGAAAAAATTCCAATTGGAGGTCTACATGTCTTGCAAATTTCGTGAAAATAAAAACTTTGTATTTCGTTCCAAATTTAATTTATTTCGATTAAGCCTGACGTACTGATTCAAAAAAGATATACATACCTCTATGAGAAAATGCACCGTTTGGCCGGAAAATGGAAAAAACTGAAAATTTTTAATTCGATTTTTCCATTATTTTTGCCAAACTGTGGGTAGGGGATAGAAAAAATACACACATTTGGAATAAGTTAGACCTAGTGTATATATTAACATTAAAAAAACAATTTCCTAAAATTGGAATTTGCCCAAAAATGTTTAAAGGGGGTACCCTTGGATTTTTTTCAAAATTCAATAATCGGGCATATTGGGCTCAATTCCGGTCCTAGAGTCAAACCGGTGCACTTTTCCTACATAAAATTTGCTACTTGTTCTTCTCAAGTGCTCAGATTTTTTCTACGTCTTACGGTTCGTGAGAAAAAATTCCAATTGGAGGTCTACATGTCTTGCAAATTTCGTGAAAATAAAAACTTTGTATTTCGTTCCAAATTTAATTTATTTCGATTAAGCCTGACGTACTGATTCAAAAAAGATATACATACTCCTATGAGAAAATGCACCGTTTGGCCGGAAAATGGAAAAAACCATAATTTTTTGGAATATTTGTTCATCATTTAAACATCCTTTAATCGGATATATTAGCGACAATTTCGGTCCTACAGTCAAACTGGTGCACTTTTCCTACATAAAATTTGCTACTTGTTCTTTTCAAGTGCTCAGATTTTTTCTATGTCTTACGGTTCGTGAGAAAAAATTTAAATTGGAGGTCTACATGTCTTGCAAATTTCGTGAAAATAAAAACTTTGTATTTTGTTCCAAATTTAATTTATTTTCGATTAAGCCTGACGTACTGATTCAAAAAAGATATACATACCCCCATGAGAAAATGCACCGTTTGGCCGGAAAATGGAAAAAACCATAATTTTTTGTAATATTTGTTCATCATTTAAACATATTTAATCGGGCATATTGGCGTCAATTTCGGTCCTAGAGTCAAACCGGTGCACTTTTCCTACATAAAATTTGCTACTTGTTCTTCTCAAGTGCTCAGATTTTTTCTACGTCTTACGGTTCGTGAGAAAAAATTCCAATTGGAGGTCTACATGTCTTGCAAATTTCGTGAAAATAAAAACTTTGTATTTCGTTCCAAATTTAATTTATTTCGATTAAGCCTGACGTACTGATTCAAAAAAGATATACATACTCCTATGAGAAAATGCACCGTTTGGCCGGAAAATGGAAAAAACCATAATTTTTTGTAATATTTGTTCATCATTTAAACATCCTTTAATCGGATATATTAGCGACAATTTCGGTCCTACAGTCAAACTGGTGCACTTTTCCTACATCAAATTTGCTACTTGTTCTTCTCAAGTGCTCAGATTTTTTCTACGTCTTACGGTTCGTGAGAAAAAATTCCAATTGGAGGTCTACATGTCTTGCAAATTTCGTGAAAATAAAAACTTTGTATTTCGTTCCAAATTTAATTTATTTCGATTAAGCCTGACGTACTGATTCAAAAAGGGTATACATACCCTTATGAGAAAATGCACCGTTTGGCCGGAAAATGGAAAAAACCATAATTTTTTGTAATATTTGTTCATCATTTAAACATATTTAATCGGGCATATTGGCGTCAATTTCGGTCCTAGAGTCAAACCGGTGCACTTTTCCTACATAAAATTTGCTACTTGTTCTTCTCAAGTGCTCAGATTTTTTCTACGTCTTACGGTTCGTGAGAAAAAATTCCAATTGGAGGTCTACATGTCTTGCAAATTTCGTGAAAATAAAAACTTTGTATCTCGTTCTAAATTTAATTTATTTCGATTAAGCCTGACGTACTGATTCAAAAAGGGTATACATACCCTTATGAGAAAATGCACCGTTTGGCCGGAAAATGGAAAAAACTGAAAATTTTTAATTCGATTTTTCCATTATTTTTGCCAAACTGTGGGTAGGGGATAGAAAAAATACACACATTTGGAATAAGTTAGACCTAGTGTATATATTAACATTAAAAAAACAATTTCCTAAAATTGGAATTTGCCCAAAAATGTTTAAAGGGGGTACCCTTGGATTTTTTTCAAAATTCAATAATCGGGCATATTGGCCTCAATTCCGGTCCTAGAGTCAAACCGGTGCACTTTTCCTACATAAAATTTGCTACTTGTTCTTCTCAAGTGCTCAGATTTTTTCTACGTCTTACGGTTCGTGAGAAAAAATTCCAATTGGAGGTCTACATGTCTTGCAAATTTCGTGAAAATAAAAACTTTGTATTTCGTTCCAAATTTAATTTATTTCGATTAAGCCTGACGTACTGATTCAAAAAAGATATACATACCCCTATGAGAAAATGCACCGTTTGGCCGGAAAATGGAAAAAACCATAATTTTTTGTAATATTTGTTTATCATTTAAACATCTTTAATCGGATATATTAGCGACAATTTCGGTCCTACAGTCAAACCGGTGCACATTTCTTACATAAAATTTGCTACTTGTTCTTCTCAAGTACTCAGATTTTTTCTACGTTTTACGGTTCGTGAGAAAAAATTCCAATTGGAGGTCTACATGTCTTGCAAATTTCGTGAAAATAAAAACTTTGTATTTCGTTCCAAATTTAATTTATTTCGATTAAGCCTGACGTAGTGATTCAAAAAAGATATACATACTCCTATGAGAAAATGCACCGTTTGGCCGGAAAATGGAAAAAACCATAATTTTTTGTAATATTTGTTCATCATTTAAACATCCTTTAATCGGGCATATTGTCGTCAATTTCGGTCCTAGAGTCAAAGCGGAGCACTTTTCCTACATAAAATTTGCTACTTGTTCTTCTCAAGTGCTCAGATTTTTTCTACGTTTTACGGTTCGTGAGAAAAAATTCCAATTGGAGGTTTACATGTCTTGCAAATTTCGTGAAAATAAAAACTTTGTATTTCGTTCCAAATTTAATTTATTTCGATTAAGCCTGACGTACTGATTCAAAAAAGATATACATACCCCTATGAGAAAATTCACCGTTTGGCCGGAAAATGGAAAAAACCATAATTTTTTGTAATATTTGTTCATCATTTAAACATCCTTTAATCGAACATATTGGCGTCAATTTCGGTCCTAGAGTCAAACCGGTGCACTTTTCCTACATAAAATTTGCTACTTGTTCTTCTCAAGTGCAGATCAGTCTGGCTCTAGTGGTCGGACGGTAAGGACGTGCAGTGTACTTAGGTGAGAACGACTGACCTGTTGTCAACGGAGCTTATCAGCTCCCGGTGTGTAAGACACCGTGTGTGGCACAGGCACTTGTTTTTCAAATAAGTGAAGAGTGGATGCGAGGCTGTCATTAAGTTAAACCTCGAGGGGTTGCCTTTATGGGCTCCTCGTAGGAGGCTTTTGATAGCTTCGTGTTTACGAAAAATTCGGGTTCATCTCAGTGGGTCGACAGGGATGACACTGTAAGGCTTAGTAATTTGTATTCTAAGTCGGACAGAAACGGCCCCTGCCTCTGAGGTGAGAGAAACTTCAAGAGGATCCCTCCCTGAGAAATCAGGGAGTGAACTACCGTGAGGTTGCTGGGACGACACCCAGGAAAACCGTCAGGCAGCGGCTTGGCGGAACGAAAAAAACAGAGTCTTCTGTGTAATAAAATCCCATTTTCTTTTGAACACTTATGTTCACTGCCTTACGGCAAAATGAGTGAAATTCCCCCCCAAAAAAGTGATGTCACGCAGGTGACATCACAAGAAAAAGAAGAAGGTGACTATCCCGAGTCACTCACCCCTACGGTCGCCTCAGCGATTAAACTTTACAATAATTTTCAAGCCAAATTATCCCCTGATTCCGATTTAATCGAAGACACCTCCGACGATGAATCTTTCGTACCAAACGAGGAAGAAAACCACAGCGAAGTAGATACAGACGATAGCGTCTCTACCACCATGGAGGTCACCCCCGACGATGAGCTGAGCCCGGCCACCGAATTAATTGTCCAGTCGGACGAACCCTTGAACGTCCAGTCGGACGAAGCCCTGAACGTTCAGACGGACGAACAACTGAACGCCAAGACAGACGCAGCAAGCGTAGAAGCCCCGCCCCCATTAGACTTCATCGAAATGAAGGACCCCAGAGTGGACATCATCTCCACCAGCAACGATGCCGAGCCGGAGGTAGGCAAGAAACATAAAAGACAAAGGCCATCAGAGGAACACTCCGACGAAGAAGAAGTGCCAAAAAAATCCACTAAAGATAAAGACGAAAGCGGTCTTTACAAATCGGTCGACTTATTGACTGTACAAATTAGACAACTCCAGAAAGAAAGCAGGCAGCGCGAAAAACAGGCACAGGCCCAAATCTAGGATCTCCTAACTCAGATGACTGAGTTAAGGAAGGAGAATCAAGAGAAGGACCAAGAGATAAAGAAACTGGTCGGCCACATAATGGCCCTGACCGAAAGGAACGAGAAGTTAATAGAAGTCGAGAAGAAAAGAGACCAGGCCTTGTGGGAAACCCACAGGCCCCGAGAAACAACCCCATGCAAGACGGTGAAAGCCACTCCCTCGACATCTGGGGGTGCAGCCAAGCCTAAAGAACGAAAAACAGAAGGAAAAGAACCAGAGAAATCAGAAACAGGATGGACAAAAGTCCAAAAGAAGGAAAAAAACAAAAAAGGCACCGCTACTGAGAAATCAGTAAACAGTAGTGAGACAGTAAAACCAAAAAAACCAATAAGCGTTGTTGAAAAACAAACGCAAAAAATACAAGAAAGAAATGACGAAGCGCTCACAAAAGCCGCGAAAGATCTACAAAAAAGAAGTGAGCAAAAAGCCCACAAAAACTTGGAGTCTCCGAAAGAAACCCAAGTAGAAAAAGAAAACAACGTAACCCCTCAAAAACCTGCTGAGGTTAACGTAAAGAAACCAAAACCTCCTGCGATCATCTTAAAGACGGTCGCAGAACACCAAGCAATCCTGCAAAAAGCGGCAAAAGCAGGTATTATTTCTGACAACAAGTTCGCCAGATCTGGTAGAACAATAGTCATAAATACAAAATCAAGGGAAGACTACCTAGGAGTAGTCAAAATACTCGAAGAGTACACACCTAAGGTAGAGTATATTGCCTACCCAATCGACAACGAAAAACTGAAGAGGGTCATACTAAAAGGGCTATCTGCAAACACAAAAACAGAAGTAATTCTCAACGAATTAAGGGAAAAAAATGTCGACGTTACTAGAGTAAGCAACATGTACTCTAAAAAAGAAGGAAAACAGATCTTGCCTTTCTTCATGATCACCCTCAAAGAGGATGATATCCAAAAAATACGTGGAGTCACAAATCTGTGCTTCATGAGAGTACGTTTCGAAGACGAAATCAAAATGACAAAAGATACCCTACAATGTTTCAATTGCCAGGGCTACTACCACAGTTCTAAGGCTTGTCACTGCATCTCCAGATGCGTAAAATGTGGAGGAAACCATCTCAGCAACGATTGTGAAAAGAGCAAAGAAACAGCCCCAAAATGTGCTAACTGTGATCAAGCACACACAGCGAATTACAGAGGATGCTCCAAAGCTCCCAAGAAGAAGATCCCTGCCCCCGTAAAACCGGCGAGCAAACCGATCACACCAACAACAACAACAACGGGCTTCAGCTATGCTCAAGCTGCCAAAACAACCACAGAAGAAGCAGCTCCTACCATGCATGATGCTGCCACACTTATTGCTTCGTTTCATACGGAGTACAATAAGAAGATGATGGAGATGATGTCCATGATGGACCGCGCAACTAAAATGATGACTGCATTCGGAGAAATACACCGACAATGCTAGCAAACCGTACGGAGGATCTACGCATAGGGTCCTGGAATTCCGGTGGAATTTTCAAAAAACTCAACCTTTTGGATGAGATGATCAACAGATTAGAGCTCGATATCGTAGCCCTTCAAGAAACCAAATTAGTGGAAAGGAAGAAAACCAAATTCCCTGGCTACGATATCTATAGAACTGACCATAGAGCGATATCAGGAGGAACAGCCATACTAGTTAAAAAAGGCTTAGAACACGAACACATACCAACACCAGATGGACTGGTGACAATGGAAGCCACGCTAGTCAGATTAAAGGCCAACAACGAAACACTAAAAATAGTGTCAGCTTATGTCAGACCTAACGATTTGATATTCGATGAAGACTTGAGCCTAATCCTCGATACAGAAGAGCCCACAGTGATTATAGGAGACCTTAATGCGAGATCTCCCCTATGGTTCGATAGAGCAACCAACAACAACGGGAGACGACTTTGCGGCCATCTCGAAAATAGACCTAACACCTACGTGATCGGACCAACAGGACCGACCTGTTTTCACGGACAACTCCCAACACATCTAGACATAGCAATCCTACACAACGTGGGTCAGCAACACGAGATACAATCTCTAAATGAAGGCGATTCAACGCACAATCTAATCGTCCTGACCCTGGGTGCAATAGAACTAAACTATTTGCAGCCCCACCAAAAGAAGATCACAAACTGGTCAAACTTCAGAAGGGTTTTTAGCGAAAACATCGGTAACATCCCAACAATAAACAACATCACAGAACTAGAAGACAGTGTAACTAAACTAGAAACAACCATAAATAATGCTATCGATGCCAGCTCAAAAACCGAAAACACTACCAGACAACAAGGTAGATTCGGAGATATTAGTCTCGAACTACAAAACCTAATAAAGGAAAAAAATAGAAAAAGAAGAAGAGCCTACCGTACTAGAACTCTAGAAGATAAAAGGATTGCAAATGAGCTAGACAGGGAAGTTAAAAGACAACTACGAGAACATAGAAGCGAAAACTGGGACAACTATATCCAAGAATTAGACCCAAACAAATCCGCCTTCTGGAAATTATCGAAAATACTCCGACAGGACAAGAAACCCATACCTCCCTTACACGGAGAAAACGGGATTGTTCATACGGAGAGAGATAAAGCCGAAGTCCTAAAGGACGAACTAGAAAGAGCATGCAGAAACAACGAAAATCCCAACGAAGACATAGACTTCGAAGAAGAGGTAGAAAGAACAGCTAGAAGATTAAAGAGAAGAAAGGGCAGAATAGGAATAACTCATACATCTCCCGAGGAAATTAAAGAGCTAATCAAACTCTCTAATGCCAAAAAAGCCCCAGGACCTGACAACATCACAAACAGGGCACTCAAAAACCTACCCAACAAAGCTATTGTCTATATAACGAACATAGTAAACAACATGCTCAAATTAAGATATTTCCCAGACAGATGGAAGGAGGCACATATAATTATGATCAAAAAACCAGGGAAAGATGGCACTTTTCCGCAAAATTACAGACCTATCAGCTTATTATCATCAATAAGCAAGATAGCGGAAAGAGTTATACTAAAGAGACTCAATGAAGAATCGGAAGCACTAGGCACCATACCAGAAGCTCAATTTGGATTCAGAAGCGAACATTCATGTGAACTACAAGTTCTACGTTTCACAGAATTCACAACCAAAGGATATAACGAAAAAATGTACACGGCAACAGCATTTCTGGACGTCAGTAAAGCATTTGACAGGGTCTGGCATGACGGACTCATCTATAAAATGAACACCTTGGGATACAGCGAGGCGATGACATGCCTCCTTGGATCATACCTAGCCAACAGAAGGTTCAGAGTTCGGACAGGGGCAACCCTGTCCGAGGTCGGGACCCTGGAGGCAGGTGTGCCTCAGGGAGCTGTTTTGTCGCCTTACTTGTACACCATCTATACGGCCGACACGCCAAAAGAACCAGGATCCCTGTTGAGTCTTTACGCTGACGATACGGCAATAGCTGTTAGCTGGAGAAATCCAAACCATGCAGCTAATCATCTGCAGAGAGCACTCAATAGATTCATAAGATGGTGTATCAAATGGAAATAGCCATAAACCAGATAACAACACAGGCTGTAATGTTTAGTCACAGAAAAAGTGTACCGAATCAAGAATTAACAATTGGAAACACCCCAGTACAATGGACAAATGAGGCCAAATACCTAGGAGTGTACTCGATAAAAAGCTTACATTTACGCAGCACATAAATCAGCAAACGTATAGAGGCCAAAGCGCTGAAAAGTCAGCTCTCATCGCTAATTGGCAGAAGAAGCAAAGTTAAGATTCAAAACCAAAATTAGGATGGCGAATAGCATTATCCTACCAGTCCTCTCGTATGCCTCCGCTGCGTGGGGACACACCTGTCTAAAACTAACAGGAAGAAAATACACACAGCGCAAAATCAAATAATAAGAGACGCACTGAATCTGCCAAGATATGTGCCTCTGAAGAATTTATACAGAGACTCAGGCCCAAACGAGGATACTACACACATGGACAAAAAGGCATACGAACTTTTCAATGGACTAAACAACCACCCAAGTAGCATGTTGAGAGAGCTGACAAACTACAACGCAACAACACCAGGACGGTACACAGAAGACCCTAAACAGCAAATAGCCGGATTATAGGGTCCCCAAACTAATAAATGAAGAATGAGATGGTCGCAAGGACGTCTAAACAAAAGAATGCAGTCATCAGAAAACAACCACCCAAAAAATTCCTTCTCTTTTAGACTCTGTGCGAGAGGATACCAGGTGCCAAGGCACTTAGTTAAGGACACTATACTACCGGGGTGTGTGGAGGCCGTATACAGCCTGCAATGCCACACCCCACCCCACCCACACAATTTAGCATGTAAGAAATAAAAGGGTAAGAATTGTGCCGGCATTTTAAAGTCCCAACGCCAAGGAAGACCCCACATAAAAAAAAAAAAAAAAAACAAAAAAAAAAAAAAAATCGGTTGTTTTCTTTTAAATACAGTTAGTCTTAATCAATTTAATCTTTAAACGTTCTAACGTAAATTCACTTAAATTACTCCATATAGCAAGACCCTTCAGGCCTTCTATATCCGCTGATGCGCGAATAGGCCCTTAAGGCGGATCGAGTGTTACTGATCCTCTCGCGACCACCCGAGCACTGAGGTCATGTGCGGCAAACATGGGCTCAGTGCCGGACCCACATCGGACACCCAGCCGGCGAGGAGAACAAAATTTATCTTGCCAAATCGGCGGCTGAGTGATCGAGCACACACTCTTTCCGAACATGAAGTCGACAGCTCAGGCTGTCGACTCCATGGACGGAAACACACACGCTACTTTTTCTTTTTTGTTTTAGGGACTCAAGTCCCGAAGATACAGTTAGAGTAAAATCTATAGAATCAGTAAAGTAATTAGGAGAAAAGCCTAGATGTGGCTACCCCTACAGTTAGGTGGCATAACCACCAATAATTAAAACGGGAGTTGTCTCATTACCCAAGGTAACTCTAGTAATCTTTCAGATCATAAGCCACCTCACGTATGTCACACGATGAGGAGGGGTGGTGGAAAAACCTGGGGGTCAGATAGGTACCACTTCGACTAGCGAAGTGAGACCGTTTGATCTTCGGACATGTGGATCCCATGCTTAGTATGGTATACACATGTTCCTAGAGGTTGGGTTGATCGCTTAGCGTGATTGTGTGTGTGTGTTCAAATTAACGGTGATAATACCACATATATTTGCAGTTTAATAAACTTGTTATTGATTTTCACGGTACTTTTCTAATCAATTCAAATCACTCTTTTCGATTGAGACATACTGTAGTGCATTTATTGTTAATGCAATATATTATTTAATATAATTTCCTTCAAATAAATTTTAAAAGTAAAGTATTATGAGGTCAATGAAATAAGAACATTTTATTACAATAATTCCTTGACTGAATGTGAAACTTTTAATGTTATAAATGTGTATAATTAGTGAGTGTTTTAGTATATTATTAATAAAAAATTTTTCTATTGTTTCTATTGTTCCTCTTAAGAGAACACATTCTGACTCATACTTTAATTTGCATTATTTGTGATAACACTCGTAACATAGTGCCGTCAGCTGGATCAGAGTCGTATTTAACATTACAAAGGCTGCTTATAGTCATAAAGATAATATAACAAATAAGTTTAATCTTTGTATCATAAAATGCAAATAAACAAACAGTTACTTTGCATAGGAGCTGCTTTGCAACATATATCAGCGAAGAAAAAATCAGGCATAGAAAAATTTAATTATATAAAGAAGAAATTACGCAAGAAACTTCGGTACATTCTTCTGTATCTTCTGCTTCTCTTCTGATGTTCTTCTTCAAGTTCAGGCTCATATCGGAGATTGGAAATCATTTTGGCAATTATAATTATGTTGGTTATGCGCCTGAATAGTTCAATTGATCTGCTTCTTTTCTGCCTTTTATTTTGCCCTGAATTATATTTCTTAAATATTTTATATTTTTCACCTCTCATCTGATGTATCCCAAGTATTCCAACTTTCTAATTTTTATGAAAATTAAAACTTCGCATTATTTTTCTAGTTGTTCGAGAACTTATGCGTTTGTTTTGCGATTCATCCATGATATTTTCAGAATACGCCGGTAACACGTAACATCCACATTTCTAATGCTTCCAGGTTTTTAATATTGGATTATATCAGTATCCAGGCCTCAACCCCATACAAAAGGTGGAGAAAATGTAACATCAAAGCATTTTTATATCCGGAGCGTTATATTAATATTGCGACTACAGAACGTTTTTCATTCAATACGGCTTCTTATTTGTTTTGTTTGATCAGTATTTTCTGTGATCCATGCTCCATGGTATTTGTATGAAGGTATTTGTTTAATTTCTGTGTGATCTATTACTAGCTTAAGTTTGATGCTTTGCTCTTTTGTAAATACCATAAACTTGGTTTTCTTCAAATTTATTTTTAGTCCATAATCGTTGCAATATCTATTTAGTTGTTGAGAAGGTGTTGCAGTTCTTCTAGTGTCCCCGTCAGAAAGACGGTATCGTCCAAGGAAAAAATAAGATTCGTCTGTCAGTGGCACGCCGTTTATTATTAGTCCCTCATTGACTTCGCCAACGCTAATTCTGAGATGGCTTCACTGTATAAATTAAACAACAATGATAATAATAATACACCTTGGCGCACCCTACACAGCGAATCTGGATATTCTCAGTCTGTTTATTTTCCACTTTCACTTCAGCTGTTTAATTCCAATATATGTTAGGTACATATAATTCTTATGTCTCTACTGTCTATGTGCTTCACTTCTTTCAGCCGATTATGCTGCACTCTGTCAATTGCCTTCTCAAAATCAAATCATGAAATAGGTATATACTACCTGATTCATATCTAGGCATCTCTTCGAAAGAACACTCACGCAAACAGTGCATCCTATGTTCCCAGAACTTTTTCTAAATCCCATTTGTGTATTATTTTATGTCTTCATCTAACTTCTGTTGTACTCTATTGTGAATATACATTTATTATGAATTACATTTAAAAAAGTTTTAAGACATGACACAATATAAGAATCTATATAACCATTACAAATCAGCAATTCTCAAGTGCATTAACGCACAGTCTTACTCAAAATGTCAACCAACCTCCTCGGTCGGATGTAAAAGTTTTGGGTAATAACAGCGATAGTGAGGAGCTAGCATCAAAAGACAAGTGTGGATTTATGCCGCAAAGTATAAACAATCTTATAGTACAGAAAAATTGGAAACATATTTACATAAGTTCCCCGGACATGAGTTCTCGTGCACTTTGTATGCGAACAAGGTAATGGATACAATTCCTTTAGAATTACGGCAGATGCAGAATTGAAGGATATTCTTTTTCAAACCACAGACGTGGCCGAAGGGCATAGAGGTGAGTGAATATTTTTTTCGCAGAAAAACATTTCCTCGATAAATCTTCTAGGCAAACCAGATACACTAACCAGAAAAGACAGTAGTGAGAGTGTTATTTCAAATACCTCTGTACCATTTTATATTAATCAAATATCTTTAGCAAACTCTGACCATATTAGTCTAGTTATATTTTTCATGTAAACACACACAAAGTTTATTAAACAAAATAGACCAGCTTAATATTTTTTTGAAAAATAAAACATACAATATATTATGTTTCTCTGAACACTGGCTCAGAGAAAATGAATTAACAACATTAAATCTTGATGGGAACATGGAGGTGTTGTAATGTTTAGCGATAATAAAATCTCTACACGACCAGTTTGCTTAAATGATAATATCATGTGAATATAAGTGTGAAATTTGTGCATTAGAAATTATAGATATGAAACCTATTTTAGTAACAGTGTATAGAACTGGAAATGGGAATTTTAAAGTTTTTCTAGACCTATTTGAAAAGTTATTGGTGTTTTGCTCTGCTAATTTTTTAGAAATAATAATAACTGGAGATTTTAACATTGATTTCAAAAAAGCTTCTAATGAAGTAAACAGTTTCCGTGATGTAATTTCTAGTTTTGGCTTAACCATAAATATTATAAATTTACTAGAATCACACTAGTTCATCACTTGTTTAGATAACATCTTACAAACATAAGAAGTGAGATAGTTGGTTCGTTGGTTTTGAATTGTGGACCATGTATTTCTGATCATTTTGCTCAATTTCTCTACTTAAAAAAGTCATAGTGCTTAATACATACAGAAGGCATATAACAAGTAATGGCATCCTTATGTTAAAACAGCCGTTAAATAACGTTGACTGGGCTTCAGTTGTTCTCTCTCAAAACAGCAACAGAATTACCTCAATCTATTACCGAAATGTATGTGAAGTTAACTAAATTAATTTTTCCAATAAAAAAATCACGAACTCATAGTAAAGCTCCAGTTTCTTGGTTTGATGATGAACTAATTGTAATGCGAGAAAATCTTCCCACAGTCAAGATAATTGCTGATGTTACAAAGGACTATAGTGAGTTACAAGGAATATAGTGAGTACAAAAGTTTAAGAAGCACTATAAATTAACAATATATCAGAAAAACTGGCTTATGAGAATTTCTTTTCCAATTCAGAAAATATATCTCGTGACAGTTGGAAAATTATAAATTACCACAGAAATAAATTTCAAAAAAAAATGTCTCTCCAAGCGCGATTACATCAAATGATTTCAAATAACCTTACTTTACTTCCAGTAGCTAAACATATTCGAAATTTTTAATTCTACAAATGAAAATGTAGCCATAGATTTTTGAAAGATGTACACTCTCCTTGCGACTCTTTATTTTATTACCTGTTAGTGATACTGATATCAGGAATGTTTTGCATAGATTGAAAAATTCACACGACACGGATTTTAATTTTTTAACAAAAAATAATTATGGAAACAATCGATATAATTATTGATAAAATTAACTATACTTTATAATAATTGTCTTACTGAAGGGATTTTCCCCAATGTATTAAAAGTAACAAAAGTGCTACCAGTGTTCAAAAAGGGAGCTTTAGATGAAATTGGAAATATCGTCCATTCTCAATCATTCCCATTCCGCAAATTTTTTGAGAGTATTGTAAATGTTCGTTTGATAGAATATCTAAGAAAAAACACAAATACTTCACTGTAATCAATATGGCTTTAGAAAAAAAGTGTAGCACTACACTAAGCTATACAGAAAATTGTGAGAGATATAGTTGATGGCTTGGAGGAAGGTCATTTTGTGTCTTTGACATAGTGTGACTTATCCAAAGCTTTTTACTATGTTTCGCGTGAATTACTGTTGGACAAAATGCATAAATACGGTATTAGGGGAAACACTCTTAATCTATTTAGATCATACCTAACAAATAGAAAACAGGCAGTTTTTCTTAATAACAGCTATTCTGAGTTTAACACTGTTGAATATGGGGTTCCTCAAGGTTCGATATTAGGACCCACTTTGTTTCCCATTTATCTAAACGATTTAATTCACTACACTTTTCCTATAAAATGTGTTTGCTTCGAAGATGATACAACTCTCATTAATACTGATATTAATCAGCATAATTTAAAAACTAAATAGAAGTGATACCCAGAAAGCAAAAAACTGGTTTGTACATAATGAGCTGAAGCTAATGAAGAGAAAAAATCAGAATTTGATTTTTAGTTCTGATTGGAAGTCTATCTCAAGAAATAGTGTTAAACTATTAGGAAGCTTTCTAGATGATAATTTGGAGTGGAGTGCTCATACAGATTACTTAAGTTCTAGACTTGCTTCAAGTATATTTTTAATACGCAACTTAGTTTATATGATTCCTAAAAGAATACCTTAGAATGTGCTACTTTGCACTATTCCATAGCCATTTCAGTACGGAATATTATTTTGGGGTATTCTTCTCACGCAGATCGAATTTTTAAACTACAAAAAAGGGTAGTGTAGGATACTTGTTAAAGTAAAGTATAGGGCACACTGTAAACCTTAGATATGGATTTAGGTATTATGCCCACTACCTTTACTCTATATATATATGAGACACTGATTGAAATTCAATGCCAACAAAGGTAAGTTTAACATAAACTCTAACTTGCATGATTACGATACAAGATATAGAGATGCTATCAGAGCACAACGTTTTTGGTTGAGAAAGGGCATAAAAAATATCGACTGATGTTAGTTTGTATAACTTTTTGCCAGATTAATAAAAAAGTCTAACTTTTTATCGTTTAAGACTATAATCAAATCACACTTTTTGAAACATTGTTTCTATTCAAAAGCAGATTACCTGAGTACAGCTTTTACTTTAATAGTACTAGTTTGGATCAGGGTATACGCCTATTATATTATTATTTCATGTTTTTATATTTTGATTTAGTGTATTTATCGTTTCTTAGATATTTAATATTTAAATATCTGTTTGTAATTTTTTAAATTCGCAAAATAATTTTTATATGTATTGCCACTGTTCCTTTGACTTGTCAAAAACAAAACAATTTTTGTATATTGATCAAATAAATTCTATTCTATTCTATTCTATTCACATTATGGTTATGGTGCGATGTTCATTGCACTCCTTTGCATTGGCTTTTTTTGGGAAGCAGTATAAATGTCGATTGGAGCCATTCTTTGGGTATTATACCTATTCTATATATGGTAATAAATACATTCAAAAGAAGGTCAATAGATTTATTACCCACAATTTGTGTAGTTCGAATGCGAACTTCATCAATCCCGGGAGATTTACCACTTTTAGCTTGCTTCATTGCATACTCGATTCCTTCTCGTATAATGTCAGGTCCAGTATCATCTATAATTCTGTTGATGCTTCTGTTCTCTCTCTGTCATCAAAAAAACTGTGCTATATATTGTGTTCATCTCTGCATTTGCTGGTTTATATTTGTTATAAGTGTACCACTTTCATCTTTTAGTCTTAGCCTAGTTTAAAGTGTTTCTCTATTTCTGTCTAATGTTACAACTCCCCAAAAGATTAATTGGTCTTTGCAAGAGAACAGCGTTCAACTAAATTGAAATATCATATATGTAGTCAAATAAAAAAAGTAGAATTTATTCAACTTTTGTTTCTTATATAGTTAATATAGAGCTAATCCGGCTTGCTAAAAATTAATACTGCTAGAACAAAAAATAAACAATGATTACGAGAAAGTCTCTTTATAACTCAGTAAATAGTATTGCAATGAATAGCCCATCTCCGATGCGTGGTACGTGTCACAATTCTTAGAAGAATAAATCTAGAATATTCAAGTGTTGGCACTTCAATAACCCCCGTCTTTGATGCGCTTTCAATGAGAAGAATAGAGTGGACTATTCCAGAATATTCTAGTACATAATAACTCGTATATATAAGTAGCTCCGATATTAGTTAGTTGAATAGATATTATCGTGCTGTAAACTTATAAATAAATATATTATATAAATTAGAACCGCTCGTTTTATTTAAAAATGGTACAGTGGTGTCAGAAGTGGGATTTAAAAAATCAACTCAGCAGTAACTTTTGAAAAAGACTTTTGAACTTTTGAAAAGTATTGTTCGTCGGGAACATCCGCTTAGTTCGGTAGTGATCTTTGTAAAAAAAATATTTGTAAAGTACGTGTGTGTCTGACCAAAGATGCTGCTAGTAGAACTTTTAGTAAAGAAACTTTCAGTTGCGTGAGCAGCTAGAAGAACGCGATGAAGACTGCCGCGGGTCCAAGAAGATCCTTCAAGAACGACTGAAGGATGTTCTCAACAAGAATGGAGATGACCCAGAGACATTCCAGTTCATTCAGTCAGTAGAAGAAGCAGTTTAACGAAAATCAGCAATGTTTTCTTCCAAAATATCGAAGAAACTTCCAGAAAGAATAATGAAAGATTCGATAAAACGTCACAAATTATTAAAGAGCAGCTAGAAAACGATGAGACATTCGAAGCTTTCTAGAACATTCGATATATAGTGACAAGAAGAATCACTAGAGATGAAACGACACATCATGTGAGATTCAAATTGCCACCATTTGATGGAAAGTCTTCTTGGTCCATATTCTTCTTCTTTAGGTGTCGTCTTCTTAGCGAAGGTTGGCGATGACCTCCGCAAAAGTCTTCCCTACTTTTGGGCTTCCTTATCTTTTATAACTTTGAGTGTCTAATCCTGTCCAATCTTTGATGTTGCACAGCCAGGTCATTTGCGTCTATCCGGGCCGCGTCTGCCTTCTATTTTTCCTTCTATAATAGCTGAAGGAAGTTATACCTGTCGTGTCTACATATGTGTCCAAGATAAGACGTTTACGCTTCTTGACAATTCTGTGAGTTCATGTTCTCTATTCATACGCCTTAAAACTTCTTCTATTTCTAACGCGGACGGTCCATGGAATTTTTCCAGCATACGAAGACACATACCCACTATCTCAACGCTCTCTAAACTGTCCGTAACGAGCTGACTGTTAACGTCCCAAGCTTCCCACGACGTGATTAGACACTATATAACATAACACTATACTTCATGCGGGTAACGTAGGGACAAATCAAGATTACGGGTAGTGAGTAACTATCGCATCTTAAAGAAGGTGTTTCTTGCCTGTAATATTCTACATTTAACCCTCGTGTTTTTGGTTAAGGTTTCATGTATCCAACCGCCTAGATACATAAACTTTTTCACTTGTTCAACTAGATTGTTGTTGACTAGTATGTTTATAACTGGTCCTGTGTTTTTTTTGAATATTTCCATTGTTTTGGTTTTCTTTTACATACCCCTTAACGGCCGTATAGTTCTCCTTCATGCACTACTTTGGTTAACAGGATTTGTAGTTCTTCTTCCTCGCCAGCAATCAGTACTGTATCAATCCGGCTATACCTGATATTATTACACGATTTTTCCATTGACTTTTATTCCTACTTGTGCTTCATCTATGAGCATGTGCAAAGTTAAATAGTAATGTGATAGTATACAAACCCTAGTCTAACTCCTCTTGGAGGTTTATGGTTTCAGTATCACCCATCTTCAGTTCTGGACAGATCATGTTTGACTTTGTCAAAAGCCTTTTCATAATCTATCTAAAGCATAAGTAGACATCTTTATGTTGATCCCGACACTTTTGGATGAGAACAATTGAAACTGACAAACCTTCTCGAGTTCCCATACCCGTTAGTCGAATGCCAAATTGTTCCTGGATCCCCATATTGGTCATATACCTTAGACCATGTAAAGCTATTGCGACAGCTAATCATTGTACAGAACAAGAAAAAACTGGATTCCTTGACTGCTGCTTTACAAGTAGAACTCCTGAGATAGCGCG